>NC_051162.1:67649350-67692132 GCF_013339745.2 Dermacentor silvarum
AGGGCCGCAACAGCTCTGAAATCTAAGGCAACACTTCCTTTTTGTACACACAGCACCATTTACTTTCATTATGGATACACAAATCATTCAATGGAACGTCAGAGGCCTTCTTAGGAACCTCGACGATGTCCAAGAACTTATTTACCAACACAATCCAAAAGTGCTGTGTGTACAGGAAACGCACTTAAAATCGAAACATACAAATTTTCTCCGACAGTATGTTACGTTTCGTAAAGATCGCGATGATGCTCTCGCATCATCAGGCGGTGTTGCCATTGTAATTCACAAAAGCATCGCATGTCAACGTTTGCAGCTACAAACGCCCCTTGAAGCAGTGGCAGTTCGACTTGTTCTTCTAAACAAGCTCATCACCATCTGCTCACTTTACATACCCCCCCATTACCACTTACATAAACATGAATTTCAGTCCCTTATAGATGAATTGCCAGAACCCTATCTTGTTCTTGGCGATTTTAATGCGCACAGTAGTCTGTGGGGCGACGCTCGTATCGATGCGCGAGGTCGTCTTGTTGAACAATTTCTTTTCTCCTCTGGCGCGTGTCTCCTGAACAAGAAGGAACCTACATTTTACTGTCTCGCAAACAGAACCTTTTCTTCTATTGATCTTAGCATAGCTTCCCCGTCTCTATTATCTGAACTTAAATGGGAAGTTACCAAAAATCCGTACGGGAGCGATCACTTCCCAATAATACTGCGAACAACCAAAACTGAGCCGTCACCACAAGCCCCTCGATGGAAGATTGACACAGCCGATTGGGAGAAATTTCGAAATCTTACTAGTAGCATCTCCTGGGCCAACATGTCTTCGTTAGGAACTGATGCTGCTGTGGAATATTTTACTTCCTTCATAATTGATGCCGCTTCTAAATGCATATCCGAAACAAGTGGTGCGGCATGCAAACGCCGTGTCCCATGGTGGAACGACGAATGTAGGAACGTTCGTAGAAAACAGAACAAAGCGTGGGGGTTGCTACGCGATTCTCCTACTGCGGAGAATCTTATCAATTTTAAGAAGGTAAAGTCCGAAGGCAGGAGAACGCGCCGACAGGCCAGAAGAGAGAGCTGGCAGAAGTTTTTATCAGGTATACACTCGTATACAGATGAGGCCAAAGTCTGGAACAGGGTTAACAAGGTGAGAGGACGACAAACATATTCACTCCCTTTGGTAAACACACAAGGCGACAGCTTGGAAGACCAAGCAAACCACCTGGGTGCACACTTTGAACATGTGTCCAGTTCATTGCACTATTCCCCAGAATTTACAAAACACAAAGCAGCAATAGAAAAACAAAAACTAGATCGAAAGAGCACCGGGAATGATCCTTATAACTTGCCTTTCTCTTTAGCAGAGCTTCAGGCATCACTCGCCTGTTGCAACCAATCTGCCCCAGGCCCTGACCGCATATTATATGAAATGTTGAAGAACCTGCCCTCTGAAACGAAGAAAACCCTTCTCTGTCTGTATAACTCTATATGGATTTCCGGCGAGATCCCCTCTGCCTGGAAAGAGGCCATAGTGATCCCTATCCTGAAGCAGGGGAAGGATCCATCGTCTGTATCGAGTTATCGGCCGATAGCGCTAACAAGCTGTCTCTGCAAAGTCTTCGAAAAAATGATAAACCGTCGCCTATTACATTTCCTCGAATCAAACAAACTGCTTGACCCATACCAGTGCGCCTTTCGCGAGGGTCGGTCCACCACTGACCATTTGATACGTATCGAGGCGCAGATACGCGAAGCTTTTGTTCACAAACAGTTCTTTCTGTCTGTGTTCCTAGACATGGAAAAGGCCTATGACACCACATGGCGGTTTGGAATACTGAGAGACCTCTCCCACTTTGGTATACGTGGTAATATGTTAAATATGATTGAAAGTTATCTGCTGAATCGCACATTCCGTGTTCGAGTTGGCAATGTTCTATCACGACCTTTTGTGCAGGAAACTGGTGTACCCCAGGGAGGCGTGCTCAGCTGCACACTCTTTATCGTTAAAATGAACACGCTTCGTGCTTCGTTACCACCCGCTATTTTTTATTCCATCTATGTGGACGATATACAAATAGGATTCAAGTCCTGTAACCTCGCAGTGTGCGAGAGACAGGTACAGCAGGGGCTCAACAAAGTGTCTAAGTGGGCAGAGGAAAACGGGTTCAAAGTAAACCCCCACAAAAGTTCTTGTGTTCTTTTCACCAGGAAGAGAGGTCTCGCTGCAGATCCCACTATCGAATGTATGGACAACAAATACCTATAAACAAAGATCACAAATTTTTAGGCATCATACTTGACTGTAAGCTTACTTTCATCAACCACATAAAACATCTCAAGGCGAAATGCCTAAGAACAATGAACTTACTGAAAATTTTATCTCATACATCCTGGGGCACCGACAGGAAGTGTTTAATGAATCTTCACAAGAGCCTCATTCGGTCACGCTTGGACTATGGTGCCGTAGTATATCACTCTGCCGCCCCTAGCGCGCTAAAATGCTAGATCCTGTCCGCCATCTAGGTATCCGCCTGGCCACTGGCGCATTCAGAACAAGCCCCGTCGAAAGTTTATACGTGGAATCGAATGAGTGGTCACTCCACCTCCAGAGAACATACATCAGCTTCGCCTATTTTCTCAAAGTGCACTCCGATCGGGAACATCCTTGTTTTACAACCCTTAATGATTTGAAGTGTCCAACGCTTTTCTATAATCGACCCTCTATGAGGCGGCCTTTCTCACTGCGTGTAAGAGAACTTAGCGAAGAGATGGATGTCCCACTTCTAGAACATCGCCTAATGCCTCCAGCTAAGCTGTCACCGCCCTGGGAGTGGCAGGTGATAGAATGTGATCTATCCTTTGTAGAGGTCACAAAGCATGCTCCCGACCTCGAAATTGCAATGCATTTCCGCGAACTTCAATCGAAGTACTCGTGCTCGGAATTCTATACCGACGCATCCAAGTCTCATGCTGGCGTATCTTACGCCGCGGTTGGCCCCTCTTTTTCAAAATCCGACGTATTAAACCCCCTAACAAGCATTTTCACCGCAGAAGCCTATGCAGTACTGTCTGCGGTGAAGCATATAGAGAAATTGAAACTACAAAAGGCAATAATATTCACAGACTCGTTGAGTCTCGTAAAAGCGCTAACATCTTTACAAAAGCATAAGAATCCTGTAGTTATCGAGCTTTACTCACTCTTGTGTAACATTTACCAATCTCGTAGACATGTAATAATATGCTGGGTGCCTGGCCATAGAGGCATCGAGGGCAACGTGCTAGCAGACCAGTTGGCCACATCAACTACATCGCAAGCTATAAATCCTACCGCTGCTATTTCCTCCACAGATCTGAAGCCTTTTTTGCGAAGGAAACTGCGAGGCCATTGGCAGCGTCAGTGGGACGCTGAAACAACTAATAAGCTCCACTTGATTAAGCCACAGTTAGGTTTCTGGCCCTGTACAACTAAAACACGACGAACTGATGTCCTATTCTGTCGTCTCAGAATAGGACACACATATGGTACTCACAATTTTCTATTGAATGGAAATGATCCTCCAACATGTGGTAGATGTGGCGACAGGCTCACCGTCCTCCACGTCCTCTTGGAGTGTCGGGAAGCCGAAAGAGAAAGAAAGAAACATTTTCCTCTCGCATACCGCTATTTTGTCCCTCTGCATCCCGCTATGTTTCTCGGTAAAGAACCACTTTTTAGCACCAACGCAGTCCTTGCTTTCTTGAAAGATGTTGTGTTACATGTTATTAGCCCAATAAGTTCGTAGTGCATCCTCTCTCTAGAGGATGTGGCTGCGATAGTTTTTTAACTGCACATGCCTCCAGGCCCTTGTGTTTCAAGGGCTCTGTTTAGGCACTTGTGCTTCTGGCCAATTCTTGTCTCTTAAATTTTTTGTAACTCGTATCATTCTTTCGCAATGCATTGTTCATGTCCATAGTACTCATAATCACTCATTGCCATAATCTTATCACATATAGATTTTACGCACTTTATAGCGACTGATTTTAGGCCCCTTTACAGCCATGTCACATCTAGTGTTCATATAGTTCACTATTCATGTACCACTATCAAACCACTACCATCGTCTTGGCGCTCTTTGGCCACATCTGGCCCTTGCGCCAATAAACCACAATAATCATCATTTAATGCTCAGAATGTACCGACTCAAGATGAACCCTCACATGAGGCAGCTGTTTGCGGGAGAAACAGTGAAGCCATTTTTGCCCCTGCCAGCCGAACGCAAGAGCACCCGATGCTATCAGCTGCATTTCCGCACTTGTAGTAATATGTCTTAACAGCGGAGCTGTTAAGGCCGGTCGTTAATTCGTTAGTCGTCCACAAAAAAGTCACAGGCCTGCACGGCACACAGTCACAGCGTAAGCTGGTGGAGCGGCTCAAGAGTAGCTCTAATTTGGGCACCATGCACAACAGGGTCTTCCCGGCAAACGATCTGAACTGTACGCCCGGCGTTGACGGCGAGCTGCGGCTTGTAATGCTCCCTACACAGCAGTCTCCTGAGATCGATCAAGCCGTGCACTACAACTTACATGTCGGGCACGCTGTGTTTGCAGGCACCTTACCTAGAAAGCACCACCATACTGGCGGAGGCTGGGCAGCTCAGGCAGCTCGGGATCGCGTTGATTGCGCGTCTCTTCTGAATCGCACCTCGTCGTCTGCTCCAGTGCACGCTGCGTTTGCAGGCGCCCTACCTAGATGGCGCCTGCAAACTGTAGAGGCTCGGGTTGTCTGCGCCTGCGCGTCTGCCTAGGGAGCGTTTATAGGGCATTTTTCTGCTGCCCGATAGCAAGCGTTTGCGTGGCTCAGTGGTAGAGTATCTGGCTCCCACGCAGCGGGCGCGGGTTTGATCCCGGTGGGAAGCAGGCACTTTTTATTGCGATAGCAATTATATGGACACTCCAAAGCAGATTTCTGCCGTCGGCGTCGTCGTCGCCGTCGCCGTGAGGTTCCGTATGACGTCAGTGGAGATGAAATCGTCTCCGCGCGCCGAACGCTGTATGTGCGCGTGAAAGGGCGCGAGGGACGCGCACTTTCACGGGGAGTGAACCCACGGCGGAGAACAAACGCGCGTTCTGCGCCGTGCTCTCTTAAGGAGTGCAGAAGTAGGCGTCTCTTTCCTCCTTTACAATCACCATATATGTAGAGCAAACGCGCCTTCTTCCAACGCGCGAAAGGCCGTGGGGGGTGGGGGGTTGAGGGAAGGAAGGCGACGCTTAGCTGCGGCACCAAGTGCCTACTTATATCAGAGGCTCCGGCAACAGTCACCAACGCCGCACGCATTTTGTGCGAACGCGGGCAAAACGCCGACGGCGTTGACAACAGTTATGCGCGTTGCTGGTGCTGCTGCATGTCCAAATTCATACAGCTGATAAAACTACTAACCTTACTCCGTATAGCTCTCTACAAATTTGCTATCGCAATTGATGCTTCGCCTTTCAGGTGAAACTGCGACAATTTTTTTCACTTGAAAAACAACCATCTAGCATTAGACCCTGCTCTGTACATCGAACCTCTGATGTCACGACTGACTCGAAATCGTCATGCTGAATCAAATACTTGTCGCAGTTTCACCCGAAAGGCGAAGCATCAGTTGCGATAGCAACTTAGTAGAGAGCTATACGGAGTAAGGATAGTAGTTTTATCAGCTGTATAAACTTGGACATGCAGCAGCTCCAGCAACGCGCGGAAATGTTGTCGACGCCGTCGCCGTTGTGCCCGCGTTCGCACCGAACGCTCGCGGCGTTGGTGACTGTTGCCAGGGCCTCTGGGTGCGGCTCGGAGGTTTTCGACGAAATCAGAACGGGAAACTCGTCGAGCAGCGTCGGAAGTCTTTACTACCTTCTAGCCTCGCAACGTTTTTATATAAATAGGCATTTGGTGCCGCAGCTAAACGTCGCCTCCCCTCCCTCCCTCCCGTCCCCCCACGACCTTTCGCGCGACTGAAGAAGTCTCGTTTGCTCTCTATATATGGTGATTGTAAAGGAGGAAAGAGAGGCTTAATTCTGCAGCCCTCCAGGGAGCACGGCGCACAACGCGCGTTTGCTTTCCGCCGTGCCACATGGCGCCGCCTGCAAGCCAAGAACCACATGTCTCCCAGATGGAGGTACCTCACGCAAACGGGAAATCCGGAGGACCAATTCTGCAGATTCTGCGATAAAATAGGAACTTTAAGGCATATCCTTTGGGAGTGCAGCTACTCCCCGGGATATAATTTATTCACAGATGAAGAAGGAGACCGCACTTTGTTCTCCGCCATGCGTTCACTCGCCGTGAAAATTGACTTTGCAAAACATGGGTTGGGAGTGAAGATGACTCAGCAAAAAATCACCAGCGCTTCGCATGTCGAAAAATTGGGGTAAGTGAAGCTTGTCAAGTGTGTATCTGACCTTCGTGATGATTTTATTTCTTTCTCTTTCTCCCTCTCTTTCTTTCGCTCTCTCTCTCTTTATTTCTCTCTCTCTATCTTTATTTCTCTCTTTCTCTTCTTTCTGTGACCTTCGTGGTGACCTTCTTTCTTTCTCTCTTTCTTTCTCTCTATCTTTCCTTCTCTCTCTTTATTTCTCTCTCCCTCTCCCTTTCTTTCTATGACCTTCATGGTGAGTTTCATTCTCTCTATCTTTCTCTCTTCCTTTTTTGTCCCTCGTATGTGCCAAGCGCGTGGGGGACGCGCGCTATCACGGAGAGCGAACAGACGGCGGAGAGCAAACGCGACTTCCGTCGCGCGAAAGGCCGTGGGGGTATGGGAGGGAGAAAGGGAGGGGGGCGACGCTGTGCTGCGGCACCAAATGCGTATCTTGCAACCCGGTGCAAGGTTGCAACAAATGCGTTCTTGTACTTTGCGCCGGTAGGGGCTGCCGGTGTTGTCGCGCGCACCGTATCTTGCAAGCGATCTCCACACGGCTCTGACCTTTGTATGCGATGTGCATTCGGTAGCTCCGTTTCCGTTGAAGCGATAGAACGCACGAACCTTCGCTTGCTCCGGCGGCAGCCCTTGCTGCCAGCGTTTTGACAGCGGTTGTCTGCGGTCATCGAGTGTGGTCTATTCGCGTTTGTTTGTGCGCGCTGACACCACGCTTGTTAATTCAATTAGTAAGCGAATGTGTGCAAGTTTATGCAGCCGATAAAACTACTATCTCTACTCCGAATACCTCTCTACTAATTTGCTATCGCAATTGATGCTTCGTCGTTCGGGCGAAACTGCGACATTTTTTTCGCATTTCCGGTGATAGCGGTTACGGTGGCGGACGCCATCGGCGGCCGACACCATCGCGAACCGTAACGGCTAATAGAATGAGCCCATAACACGCTGTAAAAAATGTGGGCCAATCCTGGCGGTGGTGCAGAAAAGGATCCCAGCGCAATGGCACATATCCCTCTGAACTAGCGAAGCTGAGCCTGGCTAAGTCTAGCTAAGCATGATTGGGACTACTTAAGCTTAGTCATCGTCGAAAGGCAATCGATAGTCAATCAATAGCTATTCTATAGTCGATCAATAATTATTAAATTCCCGAAAATTCTGAGGATGACTTGGTAGTGCTTCATCATCATGATCGTCATCAGCCTATATTTATGTCCATTGCAGGACGAAGGCCTGCCTCTCCCTGCGATCTCCAATTACCCCTGTCTTGCGCTAGCTGATTCGGACTTGCGCCTGCAAATTTCCGAACTTCATCACCCCACCTAGTTTTTTTTTTTCGTCCTCCACTGCGCTTCCCTTCTCTTGGTACCCATTCTGTAACTCTAATGGTCCACCGGTTATGCATCCTACGCATTACATGGCCTGCCCAGCTCCATTTTTTCCTCTGAATATCAACTAGAAATCGGCTGTCCCCGTTTTCTATCTAATCCACACCGCTCTCTTCCTGTCTCTTAACGTTAGGCCTAACATTTTTTGTCGCATTGCTCTCTGTGCGGTCCTTAACTTATTCTCGACCTTCTTTGTTAACCTCCAAGTTTCAGTCCCACATGTTAGCACGAGTAGAATGCAATGATTGTACACTTTTATTTTAAACGACAATGGTAAGCTCCCAGTCAGGATTTGGTAATTGCTGCCGTATGTACTCCAACCCAATTTTATTCTTCTGTATATTTCTTTCTCATGATCAGGGTCTCCTGTGAGTAACTGACGCAGATAAACCTACTCCTTTACAGACTCTAGAGTCTGACTGGCGATCCTGAATTCTTGTTCCCTTGCCAGGCTATTGAACATTATCTTTGTCTTCTGCATATTTATCTTCAACCCAATTCTTACACTTTCTCGATTAAGGTCTTCAATCATTTCTTGTAATTCGTCTCCATTTTTGCTGAATAGGACAATGTCATCTGCAAACCGAAGGTCGCTGAGATATTCGCCGTTGATCCTCACTCCTAAGCCTTTCCAGTCTAAGAGCTTGAATACTTCTTCGAAGCATGCAGTGAATAGCATTGGAGAGATTGTGTCTCCTTGCCTGACCCCTTTCTTCATAGGTAACTTTCTACTTTTCTTGTGGAGAACCAAGGTAGCTGTGGAATCCTTGTAGATGTTTGCTAAGATATTCACGTATGCCTCCTGTACTCCTTGATTACGCAATGCCTCTATGACTGCTGGTATCTCTACTGAATCAAATGCCTTTTCATAATCTATGAAAGCCATGTAGAGAGGTTGATTGTACTCCGCAGATTTATCGATTACCTGGTTAATGGCATGAATATGATCCATCGTAGAATATCCCTTCCTGAATCCAGCGTGTTCTCCGATTCAGTGTTGCCTTGATTCTATTGGAAATTATCTTAGTGAATATTGTATACAATACTGAGAGCAAGCTACTTGGTCTATAATTCTTGAATTATTTAACGTCTCCCTCCTTGAGGATTTGTATAATGTAAGGTACATATAATGTAAGGATTAGTAAGGTACATACTGGCGCCAGTAACATTGGTCTTGGCGCAGTACTCGTCCAACGTCAAGACGGCATTGAACGAGTGGTAGCTTATGCCAACTGCGTGCTGTGCAGTGCCGAGGCAAACTACTCTACCGCAGAGTATCTTGCGAGTGTCTTGGTGTCGCGTGGCCGATCATAAAGTTTTGCCCTTATCTCTACGGCTGCCCCTTCAATGTGGTCACAGACCACCGTGCTTTATGTTGGCGTGCAATGATACGCGATCCTTCAGGACGACTTGCATTGTGGAGCTTGCGGCCACAGGAATTCGATGTCACTGTCGTTTATAAGTCTGTCCGCAAGCACGAAGACGCTGACACACTGTCGCGTGCACCCGCCGAATCTGCCAGTCCAGAGTCAGAGGACGATGACCACTTCGTGGGTGGCATTACTGGATCGGACTTGCTCAGTCGTCAGCGTGAAAACGCTGAAAGGCGATTCATCTATAACCACTTAGAGGGCCGCCCAACAAACATACCGTGCCATCTATGTCGCCCATTGAATCCTTCTGTATAGGAGACAACGTGGGGTATAAGAAAAAAATCACCGCACATCCACGAATTGAATGATGAGGAGTGGGTGAAGCACCCGGAGTTCATTCGGGTAACGATGAATACCCTGTATATATCAGCGTACCCCGCACTTTGTCAAACTATATAACGTGCAAAAGTTCTTATTTCCAGCGAACGAAACATGAATGGAATGACTTGCCATCAGCAGCTGTTACTTACAAAAGCTCTGAAAATGTGCTAGCTACTTTCTTTATTGATTCGCCAGTGATGTTTTGTGGAGGAGGACGAGGAGGGGGTGTTGCTTGGTGCAAGTGGACCTTATTATCTTGAAGATTTTGCAATGTATGCTGCCACGTGTTGTGTATTTCCTTCGTACTGTGTTTGTCTATATTCATCAGTGGTGTAAGTGTTTTGCTGTGTTCGTTTTATTGTGGTTGTTCGCCCCACGTTTTGTCTTGTTGACGACTTGTGTAACGATTAGCATGTCTAGTTTTGTTATTACCTGACGTACAAAAATGACCTTTCCTGCTTGGATTTCAGTGAAATATCTGCGGTAATGTTTAAATAAATTAAATTTAAGAAATGTTAGCTGGATACAGGTACTGGTTGCCTCTGATGTACTTTTACAGACCTACGCATGTTGACGCGGACCACGATGTCTAAGACGCCAAGAGGCCGTAGCGTTTACTTCGGTAGTGCAATAATAAATTCAGTCGGCCAATTCAGAATTGCATATACATCATGAAGCGCTTCTACGTGTGCATACATGTGAACGCAAACGTACACTTTAGTAGAACTGACATTTGGGGAGTTGGTATGTTGCAGCTTGATTTTAATTAACGTACACTAACCAACTCACGAACTCGAATAAAAGCAGCAATTGCCGTGTTTTAAGTGTTTATTTGACTTATCTGTGTATGTAAAAATTGTTTCGCTTTGACTTTCACCTTTCAGTTGCAAGTTATTCCATTCCCAGCCCAGTTGTTTCTTTCAGTCTCGTCTGTCTCTCCTTTTGAGCTGTGTTACTTAGATTGGAGCGCACATGCAAGCACAAGGTAATATTTCTATAAAATGGCAGGCTTCTTCAAAGACACTTAACATTGTTTCCTTAAGCGTTACATCATGCTTCCTCATAGTGTTAGTTTAGCGTGACGACATCACATAATCTGAAAAAAATAGGTGGCTGCTGATTAGAGAAAGGGTAAATTACACTTAAGGGAGAGTCCTTCATCTTTAAACGAGGCCTCTAAATGGTTTGCGCAAACATGGTGATGAAAATTACAACTGCATAAAGACGTCAAAAGATCACGTGAATGCCGTCTTTCTGCTTGTCATTCCAGCATTATAAATGTACACATCCCTCAGTACGCTCTGGCGTTTTCGACGGCTTTTATGTTCATTTGGATTCCTGTGGTTTACGAAAATATAACACTATACTAATATGAATGCCAAAAACGCCTACAGCATACGAAGTCTCACGAGATTTATGCAGCACCTTGCAATTCGAGGTCGTATTACACAAAACGCCCGGGTATGTGACGTACACCGACAATGATGGAGAAGGAGCGTTGCGGCACGGCGGTCATGAGATGCACCTGCGCACCATGCCTTTTATGCTGTCGCCACGTCAAGCTGGTCAACAGAAAAAAAGTTCGCATTTACCGCTTTTATGATAGAGCAGCTGCTGCGAAACTTCCCCGCATTGGAAAGAGTTAGGCACAACGGGCATAACACAATACGGTGGCGCTTCGCTCACTGGCACTCGTGATATCATAACCTGCAGTGTTGTACATGTCTCTTTTGTTAGCCAAGACCATGGCGATGATAGCGTCACATGTACGAAGCTTTGTGTGAGCTTCGTTTAGTGGAACCTAGTTTTCAGTGAACCTTTTCTGTGAAGGAGAGCGACAAGTTCATGTCCCACGAGTAGATTTCGCTGTTGTCGCGTGCTAGGATATTATCAACAGCTGTAATGGGCCATGCAGACGTATTGTATCTTCTTTTGAGCATATGTGTGATTCCGTCACATCTTGCAAGCGCTGTTAAAGAAGGTAAGATCACATTCCGAAATTAATCTCAATAGAAATGCTTGGCACGCAATAATTACTTTTGTAGAACACAGAAATGTATGCTAAAATTAGCTATCAAGGAGGCGCTAATGCTCCTTTAAATTCCCCTTATTATAGAGTGAAAGATTGCAGGCGATGCAACCTGCAGCCAGGCGTCTTTAATGCTTCCGTTTTTCTCCACGTTTTATGCAAACTAAGACATTGTAATATTTACAGACATGTCATGTAAATGTCATGTTCTATATACTTTTGATGCAAGTTGTATAACGTCCATCTCCACATCATTACAATAACAGTGGTGTTACATGAACGCTGCGGTTATTGGTATTATTTAAGCACAAGATTTCTGCTTAGGTGCTTGTGGGATAAGAGATGTTTGCTTTGTCAGTCAACAGTGGTTATTGGTATTCTGAATAATGTCTACCAGAAGTGTTTCAAACGCATCCTATTCTTGCGTTCTACTCAGGCACCCCAAAATTGAATGAAAGATGCTTAAAGGAAACAACAGTGGAAGGCTGCGAAACCATCCTCCTAAGTTGGAGCTATAGCAATGAAAGCAATGCATGCGAAAAAGGCTTCGTGTGTTATGGATGCGATAACCGATTTGACAGTCACGACGAATGCACTACTACCTGCCCAATGTGTAAGTACAGACAAGGAACACGTTTATAGTTGCTTTCTAAAATGCTAATATGTTGTAAGAAACATAACTTTTCAAGCGAAGCTTTCTTTGCGCCTTCGTTGGGCTTTTGCGCTGCTGCTGCGGTTTTCTTGCACTCAAGATTACGCGCTCTGAACCACCAGGGGTGGTTCAGAGCCTGCATATACATCGCAGTAGCGTGGCAAGGAGGAAAGCCAACGCGAGAAACTCATTTGGACCTTTCCATGGAGTGGCATGTGAACAATTCCCTCTGGAGCTCCCTGGCTGTCGCCACATGAGCCTCTTTGCAGCTGTAATTATCCGTGACCCCCCTCAAAATCATTACAGAAACGGCAGCGCATACCTTTCGACTAACTGGCAAGTCCAGGGAGGGGGGGGGGGGACGTAGATAGAAGCTGGAGACGAGATAGGCAACGTCAACGACGTTTCAGCAGAGCGGTGCCACAATGCCCTCCCACGCACCCTAGTGGACGCCACAATGCCTTATGATGCAGCCATGATGGTGATGATGATGATTTATTGGCATCCCCTTTGATACGGGGCGGCGACAAATAGTCACCTAGCCTGCTTGATTCAATCAGGTATACTATACATGTTGTTCATCTAGCATTTTTGCATACCTCTCATTATTTTTCTTTTTCAAAAATGTACCTTGTACCGCTACCTGTGATTTTGAGAGATCAGGTCGTATCCATCTTTCCCCTGCTTTTTTTCCACCAGTACTCTGATCGTCTCTTGCTTATCTCTACGGCTGATCTATTGATGTTTTCTTCCACTTTAAACCCAAGCGCTTCTGGGAGTAGCACGTTACCTACGGTTCTCGCTGGGTGGATCCCGTCGCATTCCATTAGGTTGTGCTGAGCGGTCTCTGGATCTTTACTGCAGCATACACATGCCTCATCTAGTTCCGAATATTTGTTGCGGTATGTTTTGGTGCTTATGCAACCGGCTCGAGCCTCAAATAGCAAGGCACTGCCCTTTGTGTTATCGTACAGATTTATTTGCCTTCTAATTTCTTTCTTCTCATTCTTGGAAATCTCCATTGTCCTTTTTGTTTCCATTCTTTGCATCCAATTCACGGTCTCTATTTCTCTCACTTTCCTTCTGATGACTCCTGGTTGTCTATTTACAGTTTCGATTTTCCTGTACTTGGTTGCCAACTTTCTTGACCTCTTCCTCTATTCTGTGTCCACGCTTTTCATGTAGAGATACTTGTGCACTTTAGCCGCCCATTTATTTTCATCCATGTTCCTGAGCCTTTCTTCAAAACTAATTTTGCTCCGTGCTTCTCTGACTTCAAAAGAGGCCCAACCCATGTCACTCTGCACTGCCTCATTTGTGGTATTACCGTGGGCTCCCAAAGCCAAACGGCCTACTGATCTTTGGTTAACTTTGGTTAACTAACTTTGGTTAACTGCCTAGGCGACGCAACAATGCCCTCTGGACGCCGTAATTAGGCGTGATTGCCCGCAATAGCACTGCAGGAACAGCTGCGCTAGCCTCCGTGCTCACTCGCAGCAGCAACGACAATCCAGGGAGGAAGTAGGGATAATGTTCGAGAGCCGGTATAGAGAGAGGAGACAGGGACTGCATACAACCGCATCACGAGCCGACGCCATAAGGAAACGAGTGATTAACCTTACCCCTCTGTGCGCGTGTCAGTTCGCCAACCATGACAAGGGAGAAGGTAAATGCGTCGTCAGAAAGCATCGGTCATTTCGGCTCTCTCCAGTAAAGGAATGAGTGAATGAATGACACATCTCTCTCTGTTCTGTGTGCTGCGTGGACAGACACAGATGCTGCAGGCAAGGTAACATTTCACATCACATCACCACTGCCGTATGCCGTCAACATCACCTACAAAAACGTCAATGTAAGCAAACAGCGCAGTTAGCTTACATAGATTCCCACAGTGAGTGGGATTTTATTTAATTTTATGATGCTTGCAATTGTGACCGTTCTAATAATGTCGGACACGTAATATTTTTATTCAGAAATACTGTTAACCCTCTGTTGAGGGTCATTACAGGGAGGGAGCACATTTTGCATACAGAAGTTTACACACATACACACTTACATACCCGTACATACACATATATGTATATTTAAGTAATACAACCAGACAACAAGATGTTTAATTCAGTAATCATGGCTAAATCTCAGACTTATCATCATAGTCATATAAATGTACATCAAGTAAACGCATGAATTCAATAACTTCATTTGTATTGACCACATCATTCGGAAGAATGACGTGGACGTAATATAATACAAAAGATTTAAGAGAAATTCTCGAAGAAAGCAAGCTGTATAATTTGGTTGTTCAGATATTAGCTCCACAGTAGTAGTTACGAATCCAGTGTCTAAGTAATGTTGTAACGTTGACCTCCAGTTGTACGATGGTCGTTGACTAATTTTTGCGTAGCTGGTTTGGTTGCATGTATTGGCGCTTGTTCTCCAATACCAATAAACAGATTTCACATAATAGACAGCTTTAGTTTAGCGTTTCTAAGAAAACGTAAACGCATTAGGTATGTACGTAATGAAATAGCATTGTCATCACTGCGCATGCTCTGAACGTTATTGGGTTTCTGTTGTTCACTTGTGCTATGATAACTTACGTTGTTTGACAAGTTTAACGTTCGTAATGTTTACGGACGCTAAAAAATAGCGTTGTCGAACGTGACGGCATCCACGGCTTCAGTGTGAATTCTCGTGATAGCTGCGCTCTCCCTCGCGTAGATCGCCAGTACCTATAGAAATGAGCTTTCGCTTTCTCTAAACTCACCTTAAACGTTAGTTATCAGTGCATAGTGCGCCCAATTTCCAAGATCGTTCGGCGATTCCGGTGCTCGTAGGCCTAACGAGAGGCGTCCGCATAGCAACAACAGGATGGATGCTACTGGATTGTCTTGGCTTGGATACGTCTGGCACGAGGCACCCGACGGCACCTCGTTTTTATAACGCCTTTCTTACGTTTGCATTCCTGTACGCAGAACTAAACGTATTGAAAGCTCTCTAATGTGTGCTCAGATGTTGAAACGTTCTGCGCCACATCCTGTTACACTGATATTGCCGTTTGTCTAGTTTTACTAGAAACCTGTTTATAGCCGCTGTCAGAGAGTATCTCGGTCGGTGTGTAAGTTTCACGATGAGGCGGCTTTCACATTTCGTGACACCAGCAATTTTCTTTTACCAAACTAGCACGCGGACTAACAACTACTATATTTTTAATAGAGTCAAAGTAACTGCAAAATCAGGTCATCCGCCCCACAATCTCAGTCGGTCTGGCCCGAGCTTTCATACCGCATCACTGCAGCATTCCTTAAGAGGGATGAATACAGGAACGCTGAGTATCATGCTACTACTATACGTAAAAGAACCCTAGGTTATGAACAATATTTCAGAGTACACCCCTACTTCTGCCATAGCTCGTGAATCTCATTGAAAAGGATATTTGCCAAAATTTTTCATCATTTAAAAAGAAAGTCATAAAACATACGCGTCACGCAATGCTGACACCTTGGTGTCGTTCTCCGCGCCACCTGCTTGAGCGACATCATTTCACTGCCCCTACCAGCAAAATTACACCAGGAACGATTACAGGGCCCTCTCAAACCCAACTGGAAAATGCTATGTTCACATTTGCATCATCGGCGAGCCCTGCTGCGGCATTTCACTGCAGTTTTTTTATCGAGGTGGTAGTCCCCTATTATTCCAAATATATTGACATTGAACTAGCTCATTTACCAATTCGTTATACGCTGGGATGACCCCAGCGAATGCTTACAAAGTCCGGCTTTGTGAGATGTCACCAAGTGTCAAAATGTAGTGTCTTTCTCTTTTGGTCATGGTTACAAATCCTCCCTGAATCATTCTGATACGCTACAATGTCGCAACCAGGGAAGCATGAATGCAGATAATGCCTGGCGCTTTGTGCGATGTACCCAAAGGCACTCAGCAACCACGTCTTATGTTCGAATGTCGATCCGGACTAAAAGCACTTGGGTAAATATATAAAATGCAGCAGGTCCTAAAGGCATCACGACAATTCAGACACGGAGATTACGTGCGCATGAAGTAAAGAAATAATAAACACAATGATGTTGAAGAAAATCAGTAAAAATACATTAACTTAAATACGTGAATCACATCATAGAAAAACGAAGTTCATTTATTAACATCATTTCCTTGTATATCCGCATAAACACTGTGCGCTTTTTTCAGAAAAAGTCATCTTCGTAAAATGTTGTAATTATAATTCTTTGTGTTTTGCAGAGCGAAATTCTTAACAAAATTTACGAACTATTTTCATATATAACAAGTAAATGCATCAACAATAGAATAGTTGGGAACAAGTCGGACTATAATTATGTCGGCATCTACTTTTCTAATATTCCTAATTCGAACAAGTACATCGTAGTTGCCGTGGCAGGGACGACGAGAACGCTATGTTATGCGAACGAACTTGATGCCAGCTTCGCACTCCTTAAAACCTTTAAACACATGCTGT
This sequence comes from Dermacentor silvarum, assembly GCF_013339745.2. Lineage (NCBI taxonomy): Eukaryota > Metazoa > Arthropoda > Arachnida > Ixodida > Ixodidae > Dermacentor > Dermacentor silvarum. The sequence goes on from NC_051162.1 coordinate 67,666,064, forward strand.
ACTTTTTGTACGTAACATATGCTTGTGAACGATAGAACCCTTTTCAACAGTATCTCCACAATATAGACTGAACAAAATTGTAAAATCAAGCAGCTAGAAATGTATATAGTAACTTTTTTTTATTATCGAGTATTTTACAGCGTAAGCTCTTATGGGCTCATTCTAATAGCCGTTTTGTTTGGCGATGGTCTCCGCCGCCGCCGGTGTTCACAACAGCTATCGCCGGGAATGGAAAAAAATTCCTAGTTCCCGCCTGGATCGAACCCGGGTCCGCTGCGCGGGAGTCAGCCACTGCACTGAGCCAAGCCAAGTACTTAGCCATGACGTCGATGGCGTGGCGACGGTGGCATGACAAGTGTCGGATGACAAAGCTGCAATGACGACCATGAGTCGCGACCACTAGGCTATCACGACCACGAGGCCGTACCTCGTGGTCCAAGCTGCAATTTGGGCCACCGGGTTGGCGTAGAAGGCCTGACAACAACGGCATGACGGGAGTCAAATGAAGATGCTAGAATGACGAGGATTGAGCAACTACGAAGGCATGACGACCATGAGCACATAACTAGCGGCCGATGCTAAAGAGGATAGACAGACAGACAGACAGACAGACAGATAGATAGATAGATAGATAGATAGATAGATAGATAGATAGATAGATAGATAGATAGATAGATAGATAGATAGATAGATAGATAGATAGATAGATAGACTGAAAACGGTTGAAATATGCTCAGTATATATCGATAGGCTCAAAACAGTTGAAGTAGGGACACTACGCTAAACTTATTAATATTCACAGCCGAATCTTTTTAGCAAAATACGCAATATCTGGTAGAGTGCTGCTGTTGCTTGAATACTGGTGCTAATTCTATAAAAAATATATCAATGTCCTCATCTTTTCCACTTGCAGTACCAATACCTGCTGCAAAACCAAAACCGAAACCAATGCTAAAACGAAGGAACTGCAGGTTTTGGCTTATGCGTGGTGGATCCTGCCAAAAGATTTGGTTTGAATTCAAGAAAAACAAGTCGGGGATAATGCGCCGACTACTATATTACACTGGCTGCCGGCAAGAAAAGAACAGATTATTTGAATATGACTTCTATAGGAAGAAATGTCACGGTAGGTGAATCGAAGTTTATTTTATTGAGTGATAATGTTTAGATGATAATTCATGTCTTTACACACAAACTATTCAACGTGGTGACCTGTCCTTTAGCTTTTGAAAAAATAGTACTATTTTTATAAGAAAATATTGTAATATTTCTCATCAGAACAGTTTCCAGTAAAGGCACATGAAAACATTCCTCAGATGGAAAATGTAAATTCTTGTAAAAACAAAGGTATTTTTTTTCCTTTAACAGAGCTTCGAAATGGCTTGCGGTGAATTGAAGGTTTGCCTGCAGTGGCATAACCTTGATGGCTACCCTTAAGGAGACCGAATTTACTGTGATAAATAATGTCCCCTGCCTTTGAATCAGCATTCTCTTGCTATTTAGAAGAAAATTTAATGCGTTAGAGTCTATGGTAAACAGAATTTTACACCTCGTACATTACGCCGATGACAGTTAGGATGGTGTTACAGCTGCGGCTGTAGGCAAAAAAAGGGAAAGGCCGTGGCCAGCAGCCTTCAAGATGGTGCGCTGTCCGGATGCGAAAGCCTAAACTTTGCATATAGGAGGAATGTACAGTGAGTGTTTATTAGGTCAAGAAACATCTCTGAAAGTTTGAATTTACTTGGTCCTGTACATCTACCGCTAGTTGTACCAGGGGCCCGCTATCTTTTACGCTTGTAGCGCGAGAGCATTATGAGGGTTGTTCACATAATTTGTAACATAGATGTTCCATTCAAGGGCCAGCGTGCTCGAAGTAAGAAGCAACCAGCCATAAATAATTTGCAAGGACTTCTTCAAATTGCATTTTATAAGTCAGTGTTGTGGTTTCTTCAAAAATGGGTTAGAACATTTATAGTGTTCATATTTCATAATATTTTGTTCATAATATTTCTCAATATTTAGTGATGTCGAAGTTCAAACTAAGAAAATAATATTCTTTCCAAGTAATTCTGAAATGGAGAGCGAAATGTGCGAAGTTTAAAGAAAAATTACTTTCGTCATTTGCAGGAATAGTTATTCCACATGGTTTGAGGAAAATGAGCGACTTTATAAACTCTTAAAACCGTGTCGTGCCGCATATCAAACCGTGACTGTGAGCCTTATGGGTATGCTTCGATACTTGTGAAGGCTTTCAGGTGGACGCTGGTAAATTAATGTTGTTTTTGAACCTTGGTAGTGTATGCATTTCTTATATGAACGTTACATTCCAAAGTGAACGTATAAAGCAAAACACTGCCAAACAAACATGTTGCTTTTCCATAAATCTCAAGGTATTTTTGAGTACTCAAAGACACTGAAAATACGCAGGCATGTTTGCTCTGTAAAATGAATCATAGGAACAACCATTTTTTTAAATGCCCTTCCATCGCATTGGCTCATATAGAGGAGCTCTAGATTTTAATGAAGAGAATTAAAGCAGTTGAGGTCGGCTTGGAAAGCGTGTCCCTAGCCTGCAACTCCTGACTAGGGTAAGGGGAAGCGGCAGATAGAGGGAGAGGTAGGTGATTATGAAGTGAGCTACTATTTACAAGGGTTGTCCAATACGTGGATGTGCGCTTTATACACACCACATGCAGGAGTAATCTCGTCCACACCAAACGCCATCGTGCAAACACATTTCGCAATGTCTTTACTTCTCAAAGGCCTGTTTTCAAAGGTCCTAGAGACGACCGTCTGAACCTGTCTCACACAGAAAGTTCAAAATTGATTTTATGGTGCGTTGGAGATGATCAACTATTCTCCACGTGCTTAAAATCTTTTCTACAGAAGGGGGGCGGAGTCCAAACAGTCAGCACTACACTTACGTGTGCTTCGCTCGCTAAGCCGTACTGCGGTAGAACTTCCTTACGAGGCAGCGGTGGGGCTTTGCTTTTGGTGAGTTCGCTTTCAAAAGGTTCAAAGGGCTGGCTTGCAAGATCAAATCAAGAACGCTCTAGAATGTTTAATGGAGTCCACATGTGCCAGGCGTGAATAAATATATTCAATTCAATTTTATTTCAGTATGTATATACATAAAAATGGACAGAATGACAAAGCGATTTAAATAGACCAGTTGAACGGGTTTATATACCCTTTTAGAAAATTTTGGGCAGGATCACGGTGGTAATTGACAACAAGACAATCAATTTAAAAGTATAAAAAAGCATCAGCACATAGAAAAAGCGGAAGTTTGCACCGATGCAAAGGAAAAATATATACTCGTAAGGGGTAGATATAGTAAAGAGAAAAACGGAAGCTACGTTCCTCGTCAATAACAATTAAAACATGTGCCACATAAAATGTCCTATATCTCATACTCCATTTGCCGCCAGTGCTCTCGGCATACCATAGGTTTATTTGCAGTAGATGGGCTTTAAAATCAGAAATTTATTTGCTATAGAAATATTAGTTACAAGTTTATCCTGTTTCTGATATCTTTAGTGGCGAAAAAGTTTTGTGAGTGGCGTACACAGAGGGCGTTATAGGCACGGCCACGCATCATTGCCTGATGTCGGCAAAGAAAAACAAAATGAGCAATAAATGTGATATGAACAATGTATTTTAGTATCTGACCACATAACTGCCAGGCTAGTTAGCATCATAACACAAACCAGCCAAATTTGTCGCTACACTTATCAGATTGGTGTTTTATTTATGGCATGGCAAATCTCTAGTTTTTTCACAAGCGTTAGGTTTTTTGGATAAATATTTATTGGAGCTGTTGCTCTTGCAGAGATCAAGAATCGTGCGTCTGAAAAAATTCAAGAACAACAAGGGAAAGGCGGATCCAATAAACTCCCCGGCAAAGGACGAAGACGGAAACCTACAAGTTCAGGAGCATCGAACGATGAACCCTCCACATACGAAGTCACTGACCAAAGCGCTCGAGCATGAGCACAGAAAAATCAGTGTGTATAGGCTAGCGTTCATGCATAAAGCAATGCACAGAATGCGGCATCCTCTTGTGCTCCTCACTCCGATGTAGGGTACCAGCACAACTCTGGACGGAGGTCTCTGCCCTTGCAGAAGCCGTGCATTATATTCAAATTCACGTCACAAGTGTGTTGATACACGCAAATTGTAAACAAAAGTACAACAGAATTCATGCGCTTGACTGACCGCTTTAGAAGCATAAAATAAAAGCATTTCACTCTGTTAATAGTAACTGTTGTTATGATCCTCGAGGCAAGAAACGGCGTATTTGTTTCACGTGAATTTTGCTAGCTCGCCTGTTTCCTCAGCTTGTTTATAAACACACTATAAGTTTCTTGCTCAAATTCCCATCTAGGCACACATAAAATGAGAACTAACAGTGTGCTGTGCCCTTTCCATGATAAAAAGCTAGGCAGTCAAGCCAGAGAAAGTGACAATACTACCGCCAGAATCGATAGCCAAACAAGGAGCAACCTTGTAATACGTTAATAAATACGTCGAGTTTCCGTAAAACGTTAAACAGACAATTCCCTTAGGTATTATGCTTGCAATATAACCTTGTTATTGTTTAATGCGGCGTATAATCCTTCTTTCAAGTACTTGCTTCAAGGCGAATGCTTAACTTGAGTTTACCACGTACTTGAAAGAAATAATGAGTAACGCGACAGTATGATGCAAAACACTTTGCTTTAGTGACTTAATTAGTTACGAGTTAGGAATCGTTCAAATACTTGTTCGAATCGTTCACGTTTGTATGCCACGGCACCGTAAACATCAAATGAAATAAGCTGGTCGTATGTTGTGTTTGAACCCAGAACCAACAGCTATGATACGACTGGTATACCATTACTCCACTAGCACATCACATTGCCCGTGAGAAAACGCAGCGTTGTAACTATAGATAGAAAACAAACATAAAAACATATAAAACAAACAAACAAACAAACAATTGTTCAAAAATTGCAATTCTACTTAAACTTCATTTTTTGGCAGATCCTGTTTAACGTACATCTATAGCATCGGAAAATTTGAAATCTAGCTCATTTTTTATGGAAAGGAAACATGAAAAGTTCCGCGCAAACCGAACAATTGAGAAAAACTGCGCGTAGTATTTTGGTACGGAGGCACGGCTAATTCAAAGTTGCATGATTAACTGGTCAGCGAAGCAGAGGCGTACAGGCACGCCACAATTGCATGTCGATAGCCGCCAGCCAGACAAGCGTGGAGCCTACAGTAATCAGTGTTGCGCCACTGCGCTAACTAGAATTCGATGTCGGCTCCCCACGCTTACGTTTGGAGCAAAAAAGTCAGGATAACCAAATCAGCAGGGGCTTCAAATTTAGTCTGAGTAATTTTATTAACAAGCGTATGCTAGCTACGATAATGTTTCAACCACAAGATAATCATGCGCTTTGTCAGGCGACATTTTCACATGTAGTCAAAGGCATAGATCAAAATTCGCTTCCTTTTTATCACCTCGATTTTGCTCTACACCTCTTATCGCTTGTGTACCGAGATATTCACCGCCGCATTTAACGCTTAGCATGCTGAATTTGTATTGAGAGGCAAAGACAAATACACTTGTGTATCAGTGTCGTGAGAAAAACAGAGGCCAGTTTTGTCTCTGCCAGACTATAGAAGAAGTGCAACGATTATCATTTGCATTCCTCCCCTGGCTGAGAAAACATTTTAACGCGGCAGCGTTAAGGGCCCCGTGTCGCAGAAATTCCGGCGTCGGCAACCGGCGTGCGATGCGGGTGGCGGAGAAAATCCCCAACCAACCCGACCGCGTAGGCCCTCCACGTGGTGCAAGGTTTGGTAAACAAAAATTGAACTTCCCTCGGTGAAATCCGCCAGGAAAATGGTTAAGTACGACTTTACCATTTGGCGTCGGATTCGTCGTCGGACTGTTTACCAATCGGCGTCGGATTGTAATTTGAATGTACGAGAAAACCTAATTCTTCTACGAGGAAGCGCAAACAGGTACCCCTTTTCCAGCATTTCTACCAGACCTACAGCCGCTCACGCCAGCGTTTTGACAGCGGTTGTCTGCGTGCATCGAGTGTGATATATTCATGCTGGCTTCTGCGCCCTGACACCAGGCTTCTTATTTCAATTAGTAAGTGAATGTCTCCAAGGTTATGCAGTCGATAAATCTACTATCCTTACTCCGTATAGCTCTCTACTAGTTTGCCATCGCAATTGATGCTTCGCCTTTCGGGCGAAGCTCCAACATTTTATTTTAAAGTACCTATGTAGCGTCGGATCTATTGCAACAACTTAAGTGTTCCTTCTCTATCATGAAACAATGGTGTGGTTATATCATGCGTGGTTACTTTAGCAGGTGTGTGTGCATTAAAAAGACTATCAAGCTCTAATGATGCGGAAACACACTACAGTAGAGACATCAGTACAGTTAAGAACACTACCGATCTTGAGCGGCGTGGGTACAGAGGCTCGACTGGCTGCGGCGAATGGACTAGTTATACGAATGGTCTGAAAAGGAACCGCGAAATATTTCAAAAAATGTTTTTTCGTGTATTTTCGCTTCAGCACATCATAAATTGCCAATAATTTGAACAATAATATATCAAAGCAAAATTGAAACAAAACTGTCTGCAGAAAGAAGAACAGAAAGTCCTCTTTCAGGATAAGAAGTTCGCAAGCGAAAGCAGTGTTACCAATACCGAATAGGTAGTGAGCTAGCTTTGCGTTTCAAAACATTCATACTGCATTTGTTGGAATTTGATTTTGGTGTAACGTTCACTGCAGCAGATCCAGTTAATCTGGAGTTTCTACTCAAGCGAACGCAAGAAACTGGAAGTGTATCAAACTCCTATAGCATACAGAATCACCCTGCTAAACATATTTCTGGGGGACCACATACATTGTACTTTATTTCAAATTTACGCAAAAAATAGGCAACGAAAGAACAGTTTTTTTTCAGCCCATTGGAAATTTTTGGAAATTTGGCATCTCTATGGCGCAGTTACCGCCTCTCACAGCTTCGACGGGGTTCTCCTTTGCGCACGGGTACAGTTGTCCGTGTTACGTTAGCGGTGGAGGGTGCTGTCGCCGACGCATTGCATAACAAAGCGCCTTCTGAAAACAATGACCCTTTCAGAAAAGATTGTGACCGGCGCTTGCTGAAGCACGTCGCTGTCGAGAAGATGCACCGAGGGCTCATTGTGCAGCCGAGGCTCCATAGCTGCGGGCCGCGCGTCTGCATAAATTCGCGATGCGTTTTCGTCGCTATACTCTGAAGCCGATAGAACTCTTCGCAATGTCTGACGCAATGACGCACTGCCTCAACGCTCCAACAATACTCTGCGCATTCAGAATCATTCAGAAGGCGAAGCTTTAATGCACCATAGAAAAGGAGACGGCTGAATAACGTGCACCGCCTTAGTGGATACGATCATTATCATCATCCTCGGGTAATTTTTATGTCAACTGCAGGATAGGATAAGATCGATAAACTTTATTAGAAGAATAAGCAGTTTTGTGTTGCCCCCGAAACGGCGTCGCTGATGGTCGGGGCCCCTAGTCCATGGCTTCGCTGGCTCTTGCTATCTGCTCCGCTCTCTGGATCAGGTTGAGCTGGTCGTCGAGGGCCGAGCTATGGCCGGCTACGTGTTGTGCAGTCTGTATTGTGCGAGGGAAGTCTGACAACGTGGGAGGACTTTTCGCGTCGGTTTCTCGACACATTCGGGGACACAAATCGACGTGAAAACGCACTGCGCCTTCTCGATACGCGCATCCAAAAGCCAAATGAAGGTGTCGCCATGTTTGCCGAAGTGATGGCGCGTTTGTTTCGCCGCGCAGATCCCAACATGCCGGAGGCTAAAAAGCTCAGCTATCTCATGCGTGGTGTCAAGGAGCAGCTGTTCGCTGGCCTTGTGCGCAATCCACCGACAACAGTGGACGAGTTCATTAAAGAGGCCACAGCAATCGAGCGGGCGCTGAAGCAGCGGTACCAACAGTACGATCGTCTGATTGCCGGGGCACCGACAGGAGCCGCAGCACTGGTTACGGACGATGAATCCTGCTTGCGCCAGTTGATACGCCAGATTGTGCGCGAGGAAATTGCGAAGGAGAACGCTAGGCTCGCACCGCCGCACGAGTTTCCGGTTGCCTCCGTCGCTGAAGTGGTACGACAGGAACTCCGACAGGTGCTTGCCCCTTCCGAGCCTCGTACCGAGCTGTCATACCAGCCGAATCCATATAGCTACGCAGACGCGGTCCGCCGTCCGTCGCTGTCTGAGCCGCCGTACCAGCCGAACAGATACAGCCATACAGAAGCTGTTTACCGTCCCTTGTCTTCCCTGCCGTCGCCACAATACCGTCAACGGCCTCCTGTCGCAGCCTGGGCCCAACGGGAACCTGTCAGACGGCCCCAGCTCCGTAGGACCGATATATGGCGCACTGAAGATCGGCGGCCATTGTGCTACAATTGTGGCGAACCAGGACACATCTATCGTTTCTGCCCTCATCGCCCAGCTGGCTACCAGGGATGGCACTACGCGTCGCCTGGCTGACGAAAACCGTGTCCCCTTCGACGACAGCCGCACTGGCCGGCAAGTGAGCTCTTCGAATCTACGGTCGCGCTCACCGTCTCCAGCACGTTTCACCTCGCCGAACAGCCGCACTTTTGCTGACGTCGTGAGAGGTCGTTCTTCCAGCCCACGGCGGGGAAACTGAAAGCAGCGACCTCAAGGGGGAAGGTTGCAAGTCCTCAAATTGCCGAAAATCCCCCCTTGTTGCCGAGAAAGGAAGGCGCCGATCAAAACGTAAATAATGCCGACAAAACTGTGACTGCCGACCTCGCTGTTACGATTGACGGGCACGAAGTGACGGCCTTAGTAGACACTGGCGCGGACTTTTCAATTATGAGCGAGCCGCTGGCAGACAAACTCAAGAACGTCAGGACTAAATGGACGGGCCCTTATATTCGCAATGCTGGCGGCCAGATTATGACTCCTACAGGCAAATGTACTGCAAGGCTCACGATCGGGAACGCAGCTTTTGTCGCCACATTTGTGATTCTGCCGGAGTGCTGCAAATCACTCATTTTAGGCATGGACTTCTTAAGGGAGTATGGTGCCGTTGTCAACATACGCGACGGCGTAGTAACGTTTTCTCCTGCTAACGACACAGCCAATGGAACAGAGCGACAGCGCCGCACCTTACGTATTATCGACGAGGACGTCTGCATACCGCCACTGTCTTGCAGCCTTGTTTCCGTCAGTTGTGGCACACTGCTCACCGAAGCAGCGGTAGCGGAACATGCAACCACCCTTCTCTTCCGCCAAGGAGTCGCCATCGCCCGTGGCATCGTCTCCTTAGTCGACGGGCGTACAGAAGTTCTATTGACAAATTTCACAAACGAACGTCGGTATATCAGTAAAGGCACCGCTGTCGCGTATCTCGATGATATCGACCACACTGAAGACTCTTTTGCTATGCAAGGAGAAGCCAAGGCTCCTACAACGCCATGCACACCTGCCGTCGATATTGGACCAAGCTTAACACCTGCAGATCGACACCGGCTTATGGAACTGCTTGAACAGTTTAAGGACTGCTTCTCGTCTACGTCGCGAGTTGGTCAAACGCCGCTGACAAAGCATCGCATCATCACGGAGGAGACAGCAAGACCCATCCGACAGAACCCGTATCGTGTAGCTCAGAAAGAACGCGAGGCGATACAGCAGCAGGTTGAAAAGATGCTACAGGATGATGTCATCCAGCCGTCGAACAGCCCATGGGCATCACCTGTGGTGCTTGTCAAAAAGAAAGATGGTAGCTTGCGGTTCTGCATTGATTATCGCAAGCTGATTCATGTTACAAAGAAAGATGTGTATCCGTTGCCGCGGATTGACGACTCTTTAGACAGGCTACGGCATGCGCGCTACTTCTCCTCTATGGACCTTAAGAGTGGATACTGGCAAATAGAGAGGTAGATGAGCGTGATCGAGAGAAGACGGCATTCGTGACGCCTGATGGGCTTTATGAATTCAAGGTTCTGCCTTTCGGCTTATGCTCGGCCCCAGCCACGTTTCAAAGGCTCATGGATACTGTCTTATCCGGTCTGAAGTGGAAGACATGCCTGGTGTACCTCGACGATGTGATTGTTTTTTCCGCCACTTTCGAAGAACATCTAAAGCGGCTGCTGTCAGTTCTTCAAGCCATACGGTCCGCGGGACTCACATTGAAACCCGAGAAATGTCACTTCGGGTTTCAACAGCTTCAGTTTCTGGGTCATGTAGTTAGTCAAGAAGGAGTTAAGCCTGACCCCGATAAAACTGCAGCAGTCGCAAAGTTCCCTCGGCCTACGGATAAGAAGGCGGTCAGACGCTTCATGGGTCTCTGCGCTTATTACCGACGATTTATTGCCAATTTTGCACATCTCGCCTCTCCACCCACCCGCCTCACTAGAGACGACGTTGCGTTTGTATGGGTAGAGGAGCAAGAAGCGGCGTTCAACGAGTTACGGCAGCGTCTACAAACTCCGCCAGTACTCGCTCACTTTGACGAGGATGCGTCAACGGCGATCCATACCGATGCCAGCAACGTGGGCCTTGGAGCTGTCCTTGTTCAGTGGCAAGACGGTGCCGAAAGAGTAGTTGCTTATGCAAGTCGAACATTGTCACGTGCCGAGTCCAACTACTCAACCACGGAGAAGGAATGTCTGGCCGTCGTATGGGCAGTCACGAAGTTACGCCCGTATTTATACGGCCGCGCCTTTCAAGTAGTAAGCGGCCATCATTCGCTTTGCTGGCTGACCAATATGAAAGACCCGTACGGACGTTTGGCACGCTGGAGCTTACGGCTTCAAGAGTACGATATGACAGTGGTGTACAAATCGGGAAAACAGCACCTCGATGCCGACTGCCTCTCCAGATCACCTATTGAAACACCGAGCGCAGATGCGGATGAATGCGCAGGCTTTTTAGGGATTGTTGATGCAGCCGCCATCTCTCAGCAACAGCAAGCCGACCGAGAGCTCAACACCTTGATCGAGTTCTTGGAAGGGCGAGCTACGAAGGTGTCAAGATTATTTTCCCGGAGTCTACCTTCATTCTGTTTGCGCGATGGCGTTCTCTATAGGAAGAACTTCTCTCCAACAGGGAAGAGCCTTCTGCTGGTAGTTCCCGAAGTTCTGCGCCGCGAAATCTTGCAAGCCTGCCACGACGAAGCCACCTCGGGCCACCTTGGTTACACGCGAACACTAGCACGAGTCAAACAAAACTATTACTGGCCTAGGCTCGCAGAAGAGGTGAAGCACTACGTGAGGACATGCCTTGAGTGTCAGCGACGCAAAGCACCACCGACTAAACCCGCTGGGCTATTGCACCCCGTTCCAGTACCGGAAACGCCGTTTGCTCAAATTGGCATAGACCTCCTGGGCCCCTTTCCACTATCTGACAGCGGCAACAGATGGGTCATAGTCGCGACGGACTATCTAACCCGATATGCGGAAACCAAGGCGATTCCGAGCGGCACGGCAGCTGAAGCAGCACGATTCTTTATCGAGAACATTGTCCTCAGACACGGTGCTCCAGCGATCATCATAACCGACAAAGGAGCCGCATTCACAGCTGAGCTCCTGCGAATTGTGCTCACGCTGAGTGGCACAGCCCATAGGAAGACGACGGCCTATCACCCACAAACAAATGGGCTTACCGAGCGCCTCAACAAGACCATCGCAGACATGCTTTGCATGTATGTCGATGTGGAGCACCGGAACTGGGACACAATCTTACCATACGTCACATTCGCATACAATACGGCACGCCAAGAAACAACGAAAATGACGCCGTTCGCTCTGGTCCATGGTCGAGAAGTCACTACAATGCTTGACGCTATGCTGCCTCATGACTGCGATGGTTCAGATGCAGATGCCGCAGATTTCACTGAACGCGCCGAGGAAGCACGACAGCTCGCCCGTGTCAGGATAACTAGTCAGCAAGAACGCGACGCACGACGCTACAATCTCCGCCACCAATTTGCCGCTTATACGCCTGGGGAAAGAGTCTGGATTTGGTCTCCCGTCCGACGCCGAGGGCTCTCGGAGAAACTTCTACGCCGGTACTTCGGACCATACAAGGTTCTACGCCGTATTAGCGACGTGACCTACGAGGTGGTTGGTGATGGTTCATGCTGCTCGAAACGCCGTCAACAGGTGCCTGAGGTAGTGCACGTAGTGCGCATGAAGCCTTATCATTCAGAGTGAAGTGGACACCGCCAAGCTATCAACTACGAGTCTTTCCGCCACGATCTGATCAGCATCGGGACGATGCTCGCTCTGGAGGGAGGGTAATGCCGCGTCGGTATTCGTGCACAAGTGCACCCTGGCGCCGACAAAGACGACGACCGGGCTGCTCGAGATTCCGGAGGGCATCTAGAGAAGAAGAAGAGATTCTTGTTGTTGGCGCCTCTCTGGTTCCTTCTCCCGAGTACGGCGCGGTGCTTCTATAATAAAGCTCCTGAGATTTGTGCATCGCGACAATATTACGAACACCGAGCTCCGTGACGCTGCCGATTCCTCGACGCCCCACCTTGTCACAGCGGTAGATTTTGTTCTTCCACCGGCCAAGCCCGCATTCTCACCATTAGATCTAGCGACAATATCGACCGCGCCGCAGTGGTTTCCCCTTTTCAGCATTGCATTTTTCGGGGAATCACCACCGCTTCTTGTCTAGTGCGTTTCTCACGTGACTGCGCCAGTCTGACCGTCTACAACATGATGTCAGAGCCACTTCTGCTGCCGGAGGGGTCCACTGTTGCCATGCTTATCGACGCAGCACCAGTATGTGTCATCACTGCTTCGCCTGCTTCCTCCTTCGCCGAGTGTACGCCCACGGACGGTTCACCCAGTGCTCTCAGGGCCACTGTGAGTTCAGATCTGAGCCCAACTCAGACTGATGCCTTGCTCAGCATCTTAAGGAAACACCAACCTTGCTTTGACGTGTGTTCGGATGGCTTGGGTAAAACAACCGTGGCCGCTCATCACATTGAAACCGACGGATCCCGCGTTATTCGTCGCCGCCCTTACCGTGTATCGGCTGCTGAACGGAAAGTTATAGAAGACCAAGTCAACGACATGCTCGCACGGAACGTTATAAGGCCTTCAGCAAGCACTTGGTCGTCTCCAGTTGTCCTAGTTAAAAAAAGGACGGTTCGGTACGCTTTTGCGTCGATTATAGGGCACTAAACAAAATTACCCGTAAGGACGTATATCCTATGCCCCGTATTGACGATGCTTTTGATACCTTACAAGGTGCCGAATACTTTTCGAGCCTTGACTTGCGTTCTGGATACTGGCAGATCCCGATGCATGAACCCGACAAAGAGAAGACGGCGTTTGCAACACCTGATGGCCTTTTCGAATTCAATGTAATGCCTTTCGGTCTGTGTAATGCGCTGCCACATTTGAACGAATGATCGACACCGTACTACGCGGCCTCAAATGGAAAACCTGCCTATGCTACCTGGACGACATTGTCACCTTTTCGTCCAGCTTCTCCCAGCACCTAGAACGTTTAGACGACGTTCTCACGTGTCTAGCCAAGGCTGGTCTCCAGCTCAATACTAAGAAGTGTCGATTTGCGAGCCGCAGCATTAAAGTATTAGGTCACGTGGTCAGCAAGCACAGCATTGAGCCAGATCCCGACAAGGTCGCTGCTGTACAGCATTTCCCAACACCATCCACACCTGAAGGCCTTCGCAGCTTTCTTGGATTAGCGTGGTACTTCCGCCGCTTTGTCCATGGCTACGCGACTATCGCAGCTCCTCTTCATAAACTCCTGACCACAACCACACCCTTTACCTGGACGGATGAATGTGAAGCCGCCTTTCAGACCCTCAAGCGATGCCTCACATCAGGACCAGTGCTTCGTCACTTTGATCCCACAGCCTCTACTATCCTCCACACTGACGCAAGCGGGCATGGAATAGGTGCTGTCCTGCTGCAGCGGAACCACTCGTCTGAAGAGCAATTTAAGTCGTGGCCTACGCGAGTCGTACTCTTTCTCCTGCTGAGCGAAACTATACTATCACCAAACAAGAATGCCTCGCCATCGTATGGTCCATACAAAAGTTTCGCCCCTATTTATATGGCCGCCAATTCACAATTGTGACTGACCACCATGCTCTTTGTTGGTTGTCCTCCCTGATGAATTTGTCCGGACGCCTCGGTCGTTGGGTTCTGCGCTTGCAGGAGTACGACCACACTGTCACATATAGGTCTGGCAGGCAACATAAAGATGCTGACGCTTTGTCTCGTTGCCCGCTGTCGCTAAATGCCACTGTCTCACCTTCCCTCCGTTCGGCACCGCCCAGCCAACCGACCACAACCATGACCCCGGTACGGTTCGTGACCTCGGTCGACATTCTGCCCTCGGAAGACCTCGCCTCCCTCCAACGTGCAGATACGTACTGCCGCACAATTATTGACCGGCTCACTGGCTTATCCCATCCTCCCAACAGCCGCTAAAGACGACAACTGGCACGGTTTAAACTTCATCATGGCTCATTATTGCGGCAAGTTTACCACCCTACCGGTCACCGATGGGTCCCAGTCGTCCCTCGCTCACTTCGACTGCAAATTTTGCAAGCTTTTCACGACGACGCAACGGCTGGCCATTTAGGATTTCATAAAACCTACGACCGCATTAAGACTCGCTGTTTCTAGCCTGGCCTGTCTACTAGTGTTGCCAAGTACATCAGTTCGTGTGCGTCATGCCAACATCGAAAACGTTCGACCTCTCTTCCCGCCGGCCCTTTACAACCATTGCCGTGCCCGTCCGTTCCCTTTGAATTCGTGGGCATCGACTTATACGGACCCCTTCCGCTTACACCCGCGGGTCACCGCTGGATTGTCACCGCCGTGGACCAGCTCACTCGCTACGCTGAGACGGCAGCTCTTGCTTCTGGTGCGGCCTCTGAGGTCGCCGAGTTTGTCCTGCAAGCATTATCTTGCGCCACGGTGCGCCTCGTGTTCTTCTAAGTGACCGTGGCAAGACATTTCTTTCCCATGTTCTTGCTGAAGTCCTCCAAGCCTCAAACACCATTCATAAGACCACCTCTGCGTACCATCCCCAGACCAATGGTCTTACCGAGCGTTTCCATCGAACTCTGTCCGACATGATCTCCATATATGTGAAACCCGACCACACAAACTGGGACACTATACTTCCTTTCGTCACGTTTGCATATAATACCGCCGTTCAACGCACAACAAACTACAGCCCCTTTTTCCTCGTGTACGGCCGTGCACCGTCTTTTGTTTTGGACACCACTTTTCTTTCTACGCCTTCTGTTCCATCCACATCTCTACCAGAGGAGTTCGCCGCCCGCGTCGCCCACTGCCGCGAAATTGCGCGCGCCCATACCGCGACCATTCAGGACAAGAGGAAAGTCCGTTGTGATGCGACCCGTCGTGTCATTTCGTTCCGCCCAGGCGACGAAGTGCTCGTGTGGACACCTGTTCGAGTGCCAGGGCTCTGTGAAAAATTTCTTCACAGGTATCGCGGCCCATGTACCGTGCTTGAAAGAACATCGGCCGTGAACTATCACGTAGCTCCTGTTACCTCGGTTACTGACCGCCGTTGCCGCAGCACTGAAATTGTTCACGTCTCTCGCCTGAAGCCGTATCTTCGGTGTTCCGACCGTTTCTGACTCGCTGCCTTACCGGCCGCTTTCGTGAGGGGGGGAAGTTAGTGTGAGCGCTAACTGTGCAGTTCACCATCGTCTTCATGTGTATATACCCATCCTCAGGATCATCATCATTTCGTCGGGTTGGTGTTCGTGGGCTGTCTCGCGCTGTGTGTCAATAGAAGAGCTCTGCCTTCGTCCCGGGCGTGGTCTCACAATATATATATATATATATATATATATATATATATATATATATATATATATATATATGTGTGTGTGTGTGTGTGTGTGTGTGTGTGTGTGTGTGTGTGTGTGTGTGTGTGTGTGTGTGTGTGTGTGTGTGTGTGTGTGTGTGTGTGTGTGTGTGTGTGTGACGAAACGCACAAGGCTGGCGCGGTGCATTAGTGGTGAAGGAGGAAGACGAAGAATAAAAGGAGTGTTCGGGCGACCATGTTGTTCTACGTCCGCAACCTCCTGCTCGCGTCACATATATATATGCCATTGTACTGCATCATGGTGTACCTCGTGTACTGTTGAGTGATCGCGGCAAGACTTTCATGCCAACAATAATCGAAGTACTCAGAGCTTGTGGCACAGTTCATAAGACGACATCCGTATACCAGACCAAAACAAATGGCTTAATAGAGCGATTTCATCGCACGCTAACAGATATGATATCAATGTATATCGGGCCAAGCCACGACAGCTGGGCCAAACTTTTACCTTTTGTGATGTTTGCTCACAACACTGCTATCCAGCGAACCACAGTGTACTCACGCTTCTACCTCGTTTGCGGTCGTTCGCCGACATTCATCATCGACGCCGATTTCTTAACTGCCCCAACTAACACCTCGCCCAGTATACCCAATCAGTTAGTCTCGCGACTTCACGAATTTTGTGACCGTGCTCGATTCAACACAAAAGTCAGTCAACTAGACTGCAAGCAACGTTACGACATCTCTCGTCGAGACGTCTCCTTTCGTGCTGGAGATGAAGTGCTCCTTTGGACGCCCATTTGTACACCCGGTTTGTGTGAGAAGATTGAGTCGCGCTTCCTTGGCCCCTACATTATTAATGAACAAACATCCCCAGTGAACTATCGTGTTACTCCCGCCGAGGTTTCTTAGGATCATCGTTGTCGTGGTTCGGAGATCGTTCACGTTTCGCGTCTCAAACGATTCGTTCGGCGTTTCCCTCCTGGCTAAGTCGCGGCCTGGCTGGCTGCTTGCGCGCGCGCGGGAAGTTGGTGTGAGCATTATGCATACGCTTCATATTCTCATCTGTGCATACTCATTATCACCATTTTGGACCTGGTGGTGGGTCTCTCGCTTGAGAGAAAAAAGAAGAGAATGACAGTCTAAACGTTGTCTCAAATATCTATTGTAGTGAAGAGGAATGCTCGGCGCTGCAGCCACATAGCCAGTCATCCGGGAGGCGCGAGCTCGAGATTGCCTGAGCTGCTCTGGTTGAGACACGCTGCGAACGCTGCCTGCTGCTCTCTTGTCCTGTGATTGCATTAGATTCTGGTGAAGGGGTTGCGGTTTCCGCCAACCTGGAATTACACACCCGAACTCTGCCGTCCGTCATGCCTGACGACCCCGGCCCGGCATCCCCACCGGTTACTCCCGCCATCGTATGTGCCGGTGCCCTGCGTCAGCGGGATCCTGACAGCGTCAGCGGCACCGATGAGAAAGACGTGGAAGATTGGCTGGAATCGTATGAACGCGCCAGCAACACAAACATATATATATATATATATATATATATATTGTATATATAATTGTCAGAGTTTATTGGCGCAAGGGCCAGATGTGGCCAAAGAGCGCCGAGGCGATATATATATATATATATATATATATATATATATATATATATATATATATATTACCGTTAATAACAGTTATACTTGAAACTTGGTGTGACCTCGAAAGATTGCTCACTGAAGTGACGAGCTTATATGAGTATTTGCAAGGCCTCAAAGTAGGCGACAATTCAGTTTTACAGCCTGAGTCCCCTCGCACCGCCAAGAGACTGGCGCCCCTTGGTTGAGCCATGCGACAAGCGGATTCAGTTAAACACATTAGGTAGATATATTTGCTTTGCGCGTATTAGGTCGCACAAGTACACATCTATGAAAAAACAATGTAACGGCTTGTAAAAGTTTGAATTCAAAAGTTACAATCAAGAAATTTTTTCTTGGCGAAAGGTTAGTTATTGAGAAGTTAAGACATAACAGAATTAAACGATATATAACAACTTCTGAACACAACTTATGACTGGAATTATTAGCATAAGTATAATGTCATTCCCTAACGCAATAGTTTCATTACTTGTCAAAGCAAGCCTAAGGCAGCTGGTTTCGTTTATTTTCCGGATGCAGAATAAAGGATTATACAGTGAAAATTATCAGATGCCCAAATAAATAACATATAAACAAATAAATAAGTAAGACAGCGATATCTCAAAAGCGCCAATGGACTCGATAACAAATATAGGAACAGCGGGGATTGTGTTATTGAGCGGCAAATGCAGCAGATGACGAATAAATATTAATAAGGAAAGTGCACAGCATGGAGTGGGGAGTTTTAGAAATACCGCAACCACGCGTCGTTTCTTACCCAAATGGCCTCACTCTGCTTGCACTGTTATGTACCCCATTTTCATTCCTTTGTACAACTTCTTGTGTTGTTTTCTAAGCCAGGTGGTTTGCTTTTACTTGTAAGTGGGTGCCTTTCTCTCTCCTATTAAAGATATGAGTTCATTTCTGATGCGATGATTTGACTATGATTGTGTTCGTTTGGGCACTTGATCTGGAAATGAAGTCGTCGGCAATCTTATTCAAATTGATTTTGCGGGAGATTTCTTTGTGGGCGTGCACAATTGCCAGATGGTTCAAACGGGCTTGTCCAGTCGTCGACCCAAGTGCATTTTTAGTCGCCGAAAACATGAAAAGTCCTCTCCGATGCGGTCGACGAGACCGGTATGGCCAGCGCAATTTTTTTAGCTTGGCCAATTCTGGCAAAAGGTTTCGCAGGTGTTCGCCCTTGCCCCCGTAAACATGTGCACGACGTCCTCGAATGTGTGCAATGATGCCGACCTTTGCTGGCTTAAAATGTCAATGAGCATATCTCTGTGCAAAATCAGGCATCTTGGTTCGAGGTCGTCACCGTAGAACTATGTTATACGATATATATATGTTATCATATATGCTTCGTATTCCTTCCCTATGGCAAGCTGCTCAATGTGGGACTTATGCTGCCACATATCAGGTCGATATCTGTTGTTTAACGAAGACAGCACTGTGACAAGTACTTCATAGAACCTCTGGCGGTACATATCACTCGCTGACGGAAACGTGTGAGCTGAGGTGCCTCCTTGATAGCGGCGTGGAGTCTTCTTTCGCCTAGCAGCTAGAACGCGGGTCCTCAACTACTTTCCTGCCTCTGCCATACAGCCGCGGGTCACGCGCTTTATTTTGGAGTTAATCTGCGCCGAGTTCAAGCTTGGTCCATCCAAGAAGGCTGGATCCTTCGCGTGCACTGTCTCCGCGCGCGCCTAGTGTTATGTTTCCGCTGGTGCTTATACGGTGGAAAATACGCCTCCTTTTCAGCGTGAAACGGGGTCTGGAGAAGTACCGATAAGCGAGATGCCCACTATTGGTTTTGTCGCTGGTGCTCATGCTGTGTTTGTAGCCGGTGCACATTGCAACGTCCTCAGCAGCGGTAGAAGCGAGCTCGACGCCTGTTTTCTATTTCTTCTTTTATCGCGACTGCAATTATATCGACACTCCAGGCGAATTTTCGCTGTCGTCGTCGCCGTGATATTCCGCATAACGTCCAAAAGTCATATGAGTGAGCGACCCATAAACTACGGGTGCGAGAAAAAGCCCGTAACGCTGAGCCATAACACTTGATGGACATTATCTTCCCACGCGCTCAATAATCGGGTTAGTTCGAGGTCATCTGAACAAATGCGCGCATGGCGAGGAGAGCACGCGTCTTCTCATCTAGCCCTGCCGCAGCTGCAAATTTCTGTGTGCGGTTGACGCTTACGCGGCCCGCGTGCCGTATCCAGTTGTTGGTAATCATGAGTAATTATCGTCCTATCTGCATTTTGTCTTTCTTCAGTAAGGTGATCGAAAAACTAATACACAATCGCTTAATTAAATACTTATCTAAATTTAATATTTTAACTCCTGATCAATTTGGTTTTCGTCAGAATTTTTCGACTGAACTGGCACTTATTACTTTTACTGAGAGGGTTAAGTTAGCCATTGATCAAGACCTCTTAGTGGGTGCTCTCTTTATTGATTTCACTAAGGCGTTTGATACAATTAACCATCGTATTCTTTTAAGTAAACTTGAATCTTATGGCATTTCTGGGCCGCCTTTACAATTAATTCGCAACTACCTAATAGACCGACCATATATAGTAGAAGTTAATGGTGTCTTCTCCTCATCAAAAATTGTAAATACAGGCGTGCCTCAGGGATCAATACTTGGGCCACTTTTATTTCTCATATTCATTAATGACTTGCCAGAAATATTAACACATGCACACTGCCTTCTTTATGCCGATGACACCACTATTTTCGCATCTGATAAAAATTCACTCGCATTGCAGGATAAACTTAATGCTGACCTAGCATTCACTCATGGTGTGTAAAAAACAAGCTATTCATTAACCCATCTAATACAACACTTATGGTATTCCATTCTTCAAGAACTTATCACATTGACTCTATTGTAGTGTCTCTAAATAATAATGTACTTGGAAGGTCCGCGTCTACTAAATTTCTTGGTGTAGTTCTAGATGAGAACCTAAACATGCAGTGCTATATTCAATCATTTATTCAAAAAATCTCACTTGGTATTCACATCATCATAAAAACGCGCTCTTTTTTCAGCAAACCATTCTCGTGTCTTATATTACGCATACATACACAGTAATCTCTCATACTGCCTGTCATCTTGGGGTAATACATATGCCATACATCTTCATCAGCTAGAAGTTTTACAAAAGCAGGCACTACGATTAATTGCATTCCAATCGCATACATCTCCCTCTGCTCCCATATTCCGTTCCCTAAATGTTTTTACCTTTACGCATGTTATTTAATCATAAGATGTCACTGCTTATGTTTCGTCTTATAAACACCGAGCTTAATATTCCAGGTTTTACTCGCTCTAGCCTAATAAATAATAACAACACAAGATTTTCAGCACAACTCAATCTTCTTCTTCCAAAAGCAAGAACTAATTATGGGAAATTTACCGTCGCGTTTTTAGGCATTTCTGTTTGGAATTCAATGCCATCTGATATGAAGTCATCTACATTATTACCATTCAAGCATAGAACAAAGGAGCATTTCATGAACACTTTATCTGACACATAGTATAATTTAACGACATAGAAATAATTAGATGTTGTTCTGATTTACTATTATGCAATGTACTGTTCAAATTACCGAGTCACTGAATTTTGCCTATAAATTGATACTTCTCGTTGTTTGTTTTACGTGCCATTTATCCTCGTTTGAATTTCTGTGAGTTATCTTTAATGATTTATGCAATTGTTTTCTTTCTTTTTAACTGTGTGATTATACTTGTGATGTTTTTAAAAGATTTTTTCTCTCTTACCGTTCATTTCCGATGATATAGAAATTGTATATATATGACATGACTCACTGTTTGCCACGATCCTACTAACCCCCTATTCATGTCTTTTTAGGAGGTCCACCCGACAGTTGTTACTTCGGGACCTCCGAATGTGTACTTACACCCACCCTGTATTTGATTTTGTCGTCAAAATAAATATTGATTTATTGATTGAAAAAACTAGGAGCTCACAAGTTTCGCGTACATTCCAATGTCTTATACCTTCTAACATAAAACTAATTAGATTGGTTTGGGTGCCTGGTCACAAAGGATTAATTATCAATGAATTAGCTGACAGCTTAGCGAGAGCTGTCCTTAGTGGTCCAATCCTTCCGATTCTTCCTGTATCAGCTTACATAACCGCGGCTAGGTTCAGGAGCCGGCAGTCATGCAAGACTCCTGGAACCAGCCATTAACAAATCTAACTGATTATCGACACCTGCTATTTCCTTGGAACAGAAAATTCTGCCATAATAGAAAACTTGAAGTGCTCTAGCTGTACCAAATTCAGATGTCGCATTCCTACATTAAACTTTCATGTGCATCGATCTGGTCTGGCGCCCTGCTCCTCGTGCTCATGCTGTGGAGAAGACGAAACAATAGAACACTTCTTCCTGTCATGCCGCCGTTTTTCCTCATTTAGAAAACACGCTTTAGAAGAAAATTTTCACAGTGCTGGATTGAATATTACGATACCCAATATTCTATATTTTGGTGCCTCTTCTCTCGGACATTGTCATAGGGATGTTGGTGCAGCTGTTGTGAGGTAAATTATTGAATCAGGACGATTTCCTTGCTAAATTCTAAAATATTATATGAAGAAATTCCTTTAGTCATTGAAAATTTTCAAAAATGACCCTCATTAGACTCCGATAATTGTTTTCCTTCAATCACCCGATTCTTGGCCAATCCCCATAGTGGGTACGAGCCACTCCCGAAGGCAAGCAAGCAAGCAAATTGGCACAAACGTACATTGCGCAGGGACATAAAGAAAAGGCGCTCAATTTCCTCGAAAAGCAGAACACCTGTACCCATCAAAACTCGCTAAAGACCTCATAGAGCAGCTGCAAAAGCTAAACCGCACGACAAGCTGCGATAGCAACCCACAAGGAAACAACCACCACAATTCGCGCAGGGCGTCTCCTCAGGGGCAGCCTGGTTCACTAGATGCACGGCATCGAGCTCGGCCTGTGGGACGTGACAGTTCTGAAGAGCGTCGAGCAGTCGATTATACCACGGAGCAGCTGGAGGCAGTTCGAAGAACGAAGTTGTGCAAAGACTACTACGAGGTGCTCTGCGTGAGTCGGGATGCAGACGAGGTGTTCAATAAGCAGTACCGTAAGCTGACACTACAAGTGCACCGCGACAAAAACAAGGCTCCTGGAGCAGGAGATGCCTTTAAGGCGATCGGAAATGCCTATGCTGTGCTCAGTGACCCTCAGAAGCGGAAACTGTATGACATGAATGGAAACCGGCCACCTCAGCAGCAGAGCTGCACTGGTGATAGCTGTGACTATAGTCGGAGCTTTGAAGGAGACTTATCTCCAGAGGAGATTTTCAACATGTTCTTCGGGACATGCCTTTTCAAGCTATGTCTATATACCCCGCCCCCCCCTTCGTAGTCGGCGCCTATGTACTGCAGCACTGAATTCACGCACTTGTCCATTGTTCAACGGGTAAACTCATCTGGAATATTCTGCTTTGAGTTGACTTTTCTAAGCATCTTATGCGTAATGTTCTTTGTGCCCCGACAAAGCCACAAGAAATGATGACTGTCACCATGAACCCAGGTAGCGGGCGCTTCTAACATATCGTAGGCTTATCACTTGCAGATCTCCCGGCGCTGTTGCCAGGGCCACTCTATCCCGAAACCTCCGGAGACAAACTTCCTCCATCCAGGAAAGCTTGCGGAAAAGGTAGCGAAGCAGACGGGCTATACGTGCGCCTGTTTCTTGTCGGGAGAATGAACTTCTCCGCTTGCAGGTGAGGTCGAGGGTCCGAAGGAAATGGGTCTGGGGAATTGTCGGGTAAAGGCGGTGGGTGGGCCATTCGAAGCTGAGCAACATTGTCTCGCACTGCTCCATCCTAGTTATTATGCGTGTAGTGTTAGTGCAGTGGGCGTTGTCAGCCACGTTGTTGAGTGGACTCCCCCTGTGTTCTCTGGAACCCAGGTTCACGGTAATACCGAAGTTTTACGTCTTGTTTGTAGTCTCATGTTCGCAGATTTTCAAGTCTTTGTAACTTCTTTTCGTTCTTTCATGGATGACGATCGAGTCCGTTGTGTCATTGCGTGCTACGCAGCCATAATGTATGCTTTGAACCTTCATAATAATGAAGGAATTTGCCTGCAATCCTCTTGTTAACTAGTGTTTGTATTAGAAATGTTTAATACTGTAACATGCTTTTCACTATTTCGCATTTCTTTTGTACTCTTGTGCTACGTAAGGTGTAAGATAGATACGTGTATGCACGTGATGTATGTCACTTGTTTTTTGTACTTATAATTTATTTATTTTAATTGGACCCACACTAGCCTATGGCTATGGGGCAACCAGTTTTGGTATTTCTGTATGTTCTAAGTCTGCAAATAAAGAATTGAATTGAGGCAGTCAAGGGAAAAAAAACCAGCTATAGGACGGAGATGAAATATCCTGCAGGTGATGTCCAGTTCCAAAGGCGCGCGAAAGAGACCCCGACATTATTCCACCCATGTAAGACCTAGACCTGACCCTGACGGCCTGCCGTGCTCTCGTGGGAACAGATACTTTTGATAAAGCAGCGCACTGCAACGTACTCGCAATGACAGAGCGCAAGCACTCATCAGCCGATCCCCCTTTTCCGAACAGAGAACAAAAGAAAGAAACTTGCATCATCAACAATTTATTGATAAGGACCTGACCGATTTCAACACTTGACCACTCAGCCTGCTCTGGTCATATACCCCGTTGCAAGGACACTTAACTGACCGCTAATGACGAAGCGGCATTGTCGTCTGTCGCTCTCGATTCAGCGGGATTATCGTTGTTCGGGAACATGTAATTTCCCTTCTGTTACGTCTCAGCATAGGCCCTCGTAGTTTTTTTTTTTTTTACTTGTAGGACGGGGCTTCAGCTGCTGCGGCAATAACAGGGCTCTAGTTTGCATGTCCATCACCTAGACCTGTATGCCAGGTCCAACTTTTTGTAGCAGTCTGGCACGGTGGCGTTTGTTGAAATAATTCGCTTTCCGTTTCATTGCTCTGCAGTCCTGACCTATTACGCTCCAAATACGCGATTCGACTGGGCCCCGCAACTGAGGTGCCATATGAACAGTGTTTCAAAGACGCCGGCCCACCATAATTTCAGAAGCTAGAGGCAAACAACGCGGGTGTCACCCTGTTGACTAGGAGAGCCAAGTAGGGTCTTTTTATTTGAGCATGATACTCGGTTAACTGTATCTCCACCATCTTTCAATCTTCTCGTTAGTTTGAGGCTGTCATGGGCTGGTGATGAAGCTGTAAACATTAGCAGGTTACTTGAATTGGAACAACCAAACTTGGGCCTTATCTCTTAACAATGTTTTCCGCAATGCCGTCGAATGCAATAAATGCTTTTGTAACCTGCGGATAACGTTACAGGTAATTACAATGAGGAGATAGTGGCAACTGCTCATAAAATAAACATCAGCTTCACCCTTTCCAGGACGCGCCAAGTGTCTCAAGAAGAAATGTGGTGCTTGCGTCGCGCTCTACATCGTCTACCCAAATCATCCTGGAAATCAGCTCACAGCAAGAATACGCTGCTCTTCAGAACTGGAAATCATCGTTTCTACCGATACGATTATTTCATCCTATACCCCCTTCGCTAAAAAATATTGCCACTTTAAATTTGCAGTACTTCATTTGCGGCGTACCGGACATCTTGGCGCACCGATCCTCAAGGCCCATGGCACCTAAACACAGACGCATGGCCCTCACCAAAAGACTGTAACGTCAGACAAGAAAGCGAAGACCTCATCAAAACGTGGGTGGCTAAGTTCGTCTCCGAGGACCTGGAACAACAACGAGGCCTCGTCGCCAGGGCCAAGGAGGCAGTGAAAGCCAGAGGGTTCCTGGAATGAGGAGACCTCCCACCCAGCTATCCCACACGGGATACTGTTTCGAAATTAAACGTTATTCCTCTCCTCCACTTCACTTTGGAATTTTGAAGGCGGTGACGCCTCGCTAGCCAAACCTACAACCGCTGCGCGCCGGCAGACTGACGACACGCCGACGTTATACCATACCTCTACTCCAACCCATGACGAGTCGGAAACCTGAAGGAGAATGACTAATACGCGGGAAAAAGTCTGAAAGCTTCGACTTGCTGCCCGCCCAAGCTTTGTCCTCCGTGCGGAGGCCAAAGATTGTGTCCACCTGCCAGTGTCATGTGTTCCCATGTGCATCATGTGTCCACCTGCCAGCGTTAACTTCCGCCCCCCCGCCAATCAGTTGGGCATTCTCCCAGCTTCCATGCGAGTGGCAACAATACCGGAGCTACGGTGCCAACGTTTCAGTCCATCTACGCAGTCGCAACCACCTCGCCGTTCTTAACACCCACCAGATCAAACTCGACAGGCGCTTTCTTAGCGTTTGGAGTATGACGCTAGCTGGCCGCACATTGTCTTACTTCATACCTCGAGCTCCACCAACTCGCGCCGCAGTGTTATCCACGGATTGCCCCTGCCGCCACCTCCAATATTTCT
>NC_051162.1:67692232-67858415 GCF_013339745.2 Dermacentor silvarum
CCTCAGCCAGTTTATGCGTCCAACATTTGATAGCTGCCACCATGCGAACGTGTTTAAAGACGGTGGACTTTATCAGCTGCGGCGTTTCACTGGCTTAACGGCTGCATGCACGGCTTCCGCCGTTAGTTGATCTGCTCCGTCTGGTCGCGTAATGACCTGTTGCTTGTAAAAAAATGAGCTAGCGAGCGCGAAAATTCATCGCTGGAACTGAGCACCATCTGCTTGAAGACATCACGAAAGCGGATTAACCTTGCAACCCCTGGGCGTGTGCGCCGGTGAGTAAAAAAGCAGTGCTTCGCATTTTCAACTTTGAATTTCCTTGGGTGCTAGGTGGATAAAACAGATTCCTGTAGCCATTTGTCAAACGCGGAAAATAATAATAATTATAAAGTTATTTCGCTTCAAACGCAATTCAAACGAGGATCTTGTTATTTTGCCACGATACTAAAATTCCAAACATGGCGTAAAGCATAAATAATAAACAGTTTTCGCTGTTTCTGCATAAATGATACACCGCGATAAATTAAGTGCACATTAGTGGCAAATGTACTTCCGGTGATACAGTTAGATTAATTGCATTCGAGACATAATAAAGTGACTGTGTTTATTACTAGTATCTGGCAGAAACAATTGTCATCTAATCGAGGCTTGACTATGCAAAACCCACACAAGGACACCATTGAAAGAAATGCACACTCAAAACAGTGTTGTGTGTGTATGGGCTTTTCTGTCATGGAGCGTTTTGTGCACTGTTCTTTGTCATACATGAATTACAAACTCACCCCCGCTTCCACCGTAGTAACTGAAGCTCTTTTTTCTCCCACTCCAGCCTCCAAGACACCGCTCATGTTTGTTCACCCCTATGGACTCTATTGTCTCTGGACGTACAAGTCAACAATGAACGTGTCACCACTGGAAATAACAACAAGGGCCAGAATCTTCACAGGGTATGTTTCTGAACACTTCATCTAGAACCATGACTTGTTCATTTATTGGACTAGCTTTTGTTTCACCATTATTTGCTTGCATGTTTGCCATGGCTTCATCATTTCTCCTTTCAGGAAGACGGACAAAAGACAGAATATTGGTCTACAAGCTGCCCACCCCCAAGCCATAAGAAGCTCTACGGTCACCATAATGACAATAGGTTCTCTTAAACTACGTGCCTCACCATGAAATGTTCGCAAGTCTACCAGATAGAGGGGTGTCCGCCCTAGCAGGAGTGCAGCAGTCTATAGTTTTGTATCGTGCCGAGCGGGAATGCTAAAATTTTACGTACAAGCTTACTTTCTTTTAAGGGCGTTTTAGGACGATCGGAGAAATAACATGTTGAGTCCGAACTTGTTTCTTTTCTAGTCATTATAGCCAAGACGATAAGAACAGAAACGCTGTAGCAAGCTCGTACTTGCTAATGCACAAACTCTGTCACCTGCTCTTTGCAAATCAGCTTGACGGGCATTACCACCAAGTATCATGTGCTCCCTCACAACGATCATTTGTTACATGAAATTCTAAGAATCTTAAAACAATGAAAAGCGGCTCAATGCAATTTTATTGCAATTTCAACGAAATTATACTTCATGTTGACTGAAATTCTGGCAGTCACTCTTCATTTCATTATTGAAATTTTTATTTAAAGTACCCTCAGGGCCACATGGTATTAAAGAGGGGATTGGTTACAAAGTAGTAGAGCAAAACAAGTGCAGCGAGTTCTGGTAATGTAATAATTATTCTAATTATACAATGTTAGCTAACGTTTTGCAAAAAAATGTTTGTTATCTCTGATGGCTACGATACTTGGTGGTTCCATTCCTGTGGTGTACGGGGGATGAAAGATTTAAAAAAAAGACTTCGTATAACATGAATCAATTCCTACCGTACTGCGATGATCGACGCGGTTTGAAGTGTACTGAAGCCGCAGTATAAAGTCGTTGTGCAGTGTGGTGTGATGGAAAATTTTATGAAATAGCAGAAGACGGGCCAGGTTGCGGCGATTAGCTAGTGGAATAAGTGCTAGCTTAGTTTTCATTGAGGGTATACTCGCGGTACAGTAATAATGAGGGAGAATGAAACGAGTAGAGTTATTCTGTACTAGTTCAAGTGACGTAATAAGTTTATTGCGTCGCATATTGCAGATGCATATTCAAGTTTCGAGCGTATTAGAGTGTTGTAAAGCTGTAGTTTTAATGTAGACGGTGCTTTGGAAAAGTTGCACTGTAAGTACCTGAGCATGTTATGAGCATTGTTAAAGACGTACTCTATATTAATGGCCCAATTGAAGTTATTGTAATGTGTACACCAATATATTTATAAGACACGCCAAGATCTAAGGAAACGTTGTTAACATGGTAAATGCTAGGATTGGGATTAAATCTGGACACGCGCGTTATTTTACATTTGTTAACTACAAAAGGCTCATGTACAGTTTGCATGAAATCAATAACGAGGCTAGCCCTGCACTGTTACAGATAGCTAGAAAAGGCAAGCTCACAGAACCGGCCTATTTCACACTTCACAGACTTGAGAAATCGCTAAACACATGTTTTCTTTATCTTCAAACACCAGATGACAAACCGGAGCAAAGTGATTTTGAAACATACTCGCAGAATAAGTTCGGCTTAATATTCAGTGAATCAACAGTGGATGAGCAAGGCAAGCCTCAGCGTAGGAACTTGTCTTCATCTCGACCCTCACAAATATGTTTGCTTGTTGAACCGTTGGCTCCAGGCTGAGGCCTCTCTTGCTCACCTCTGTTACTCATTTGAAGTGTTTATCTCCTTGCAACCTTTTTGCCTTGTTTGAATACATAAGCCGAGATTCTTTTTCAACATGAAACGACAAATTGCATTTTGCAAGTGAGTACTAATTGGGCTTGCTTATATGGATATATATATATATATATATATATATATTGTACTATTTATTTCAACTGCATATTTGTGCTGGTGCTCGCAAAGAAATATGCAGCTTTAGAACAGGAAGTTGAAGACAACATAGAAGTAATGAATGAAACCATAACTAGGCTGATCTCAGAGGCAGCAACTGAAGTAGGAGGTAAGGCACTAAGGCAACTAGTAGGTAAGCTGTCCCAAGTAACAAATGACCTAATAAAGAAACGGCAAAACATGAAAGTGTCCAACTCCAGAGATCAGATAGAATTCGCTGAACTGTCGAAACTGATCAACAAGAAGAAAGTAAGAGAGATCCGAAATTATAACGTGGAAAAGATTGAGGAAGAAATATGGACGCAGCATGAAATCAGTGAGAAGAAAACTTTGGATAGGACAAGGCAAAATGTATGCACTGAAAGATAAGCAGGGTAATATCAACGATTTCGATGACATGGTAAAAGCAGCGGAAGAATTCTATACTGACCTGTAGAGTGCCCAGAGCACCCCAGCTACTTTCATTCGAAGTAGCGATGAACAGGATACAGAGGCTCCTTCTATAACTAGCGATGAAGTTTGAAGGGCCTTGAAAGACATGACCAGGGGAAAAGCTGCTGGAGAAGATGGAATAACAGTCGATTTGATCAAAGATGGAGGAGATATCATGCTTGAAAAGCTTGCGGCCCTTTATACGCACTGCCTCACGACTTCAAGTGTACCAGAAAGCTGGAAGAACGCCAACATTATACTCATCCATAAGAAGGGACACTTTAAGGAATTGAAGAACTATAGACCCACTAGCTTGCTTTCAGTACTGCACAAAATATTCACCAAGATAATTTCCAATGGAATCAGGGCAACACTTGACTTCAGCCAACCAAGATAACAGGCTGGCTTCAGGAAGGGATATTCTACTATGGATCATATCCATGTCATCAATCAGGTAATCGAGAAATCTGCGGAGTACAATCAACCTCTCTATCTGGCTTTCATAGATTATGAAAAGGCGTTTGATTCAGTAGAGATACCAGCAGTCACAGAGGCATTGCGTGGTCAAGGAGTACAGGAGGCATACGTGAATATCTTGGCGAATATCTACAAGGATTGCACAGCAACCTTGGTTCTTCACAAGAAAGGTAGAAATTCCTATCAAGAATGGGTCAGGCAAGGAGACACAATCTTTCCAATGCTATTCACTGTATGCTTAGAAAAAGTATTCAAGCTCTTAGACTGGGAAGGCTTAGAAGTGGGGATCAACGGCGAATATCTCAGCAACCTTCGGTTTGCAGTTGACATTGTCCTATTCAGCAACAATGGGGACGAATCACAGCAAATGATCGAGGACCTTAACCAAGAAAGTGTAAGAGTGGGGTTGAAGATTAATATGCAGAAGACAAAGATAAGATAAATGGCCTGGCAAAGGAACAAGAATTCAGGATCGCCAGTCAGCCTCTGGAGTCTGTAAAGGAGTACGTTTATCTACGTCAGTTACTGACAGGGGACCATGATCATGAGAAAGAAATTTACATAAGAAGAAAATTGGGTTGGAGTGCATACGGCAGGCATTGCCAAATCCTGAGTGGGAGCGTACCGCTGTCGTTGAAAAGAAAAGTGTACAATCATTGCATTCTACCGGTGCTAACATATGGAACAGAGGCTTGGAGTTTAACATAGAAGCTCGAGAATAAGTTAAGGACCGCACGAAGAGCGATGGAACGAAAAATGTTAGGCCTAACGTTAAGAGACTAGAAGAGAGCGGTGTGGATCGGAGAGCAAACGGGGATAGCCGATATTCTAGTTGACATTAGGAGGAAAAAATGGAGCTAGGCAGGCCATGTAATGCGTAGGATGGACAACCGGTGGACCATTAGAGTTACAGAATGGATACCAAAAGAAGGGAAACGCAGTGGAGGACGGCAGAAAACTAGGTGGGCTGATGAAGTTAGGAAATTTGCAGGCGCAAGTTGGAATCAGCTATCGCAAGACAGGGGTGATTGAAGATCACAGGGAGAGGCGTTCGTCCTGCAGTGTGCATAAATATAGGATGATGATGATGATATGCTTATTTAGTGTCCTTGTTTATTCATATAATATTTGCAGAAATCCTTATAAGCACTGTCGTCTCCATAACGTTCCTTGGTTTCCCTATGAATCACTTTTGTCAAAGCCTTTATTGCCACACCCGAAGACTAAATGTGCAGCAGAAATATCAAGAGCAGACAATGTGATGTAAAATTTAGCATAACGTCCCCCCCCCCCTACACTTCGTGCCTCTCGTCAATGTGTTATGAAAACAATGGAACATTGCAGCTCGAGCTTAACTTGCTGACAGTACATCTTTGCCGAGCAATGTTTTGTTTCTTTAATCTAGGTTAAATCGTCGTATACATACAATCGACAACATACGTTTGGTATCAAAACACGTCATGCAGCACTGTACGCAATACAAGTACGAGGGTAGCTCACCATAAATATCTTTGTCTGAAGCTTCGCTCTCCGTGCTCTAGTGGCACGCTGAAAACTGTGAGAAAACTTCGCTCGATTTCAGCTTTTGGACTCTATTAAATATATGGCTATCTGTATATCTGTATGTTGTAAACTCAGTGACGGAAAACATTAAATCCAACTGACCTGTACGAAAATTGTGAGTATGTACTGCCTCATTAACAATAAACAATGTAAAGTTACTTGTTTGAAGTGTTTTATTGTCAGTTGAGGCCTCTCGGTTACCTTGCGACATAATAAAGATATCTATAGTCATGTTAGAGCACTGTACACACGAATACCGCCTCGAAAGCGGTAAAAAACGCCCAAAACCAGCGAGCCAGGAGCACGACGATCCCCACCAACCGCTACCGTAGCGGCCATATTGCTCACTACGTAATGATGATGATATTAGTTTTGATTTTGCCAGCACCATCTCTCGGTCGCATACTTTAGTTCACGACGCCACCGCTATTCTTATTTCCGTTGCAGTGTGGAAGGTACCGCTTCCCTTCTCTAAGTCTATATATGTGTTCTGTGGTAGAGGTACTATACGAGCTGCGCACTAAAAGGAGAGATGTGAAAGAGAGTGCAAGTTGCGGGAAAACATCTTGCCACCACTGAAATTTTACGCACACATGGCGCACACGTTCAGGCTGCACTACCAGTCGAGATACGGCATGTGACTCGACCTGCGGCTTTTCATATGTAATTAGTAGAGGCCGGATCTTTAGACGTTAAAAAAGCGCGTTTTAGGCGCCAAAAATAGGCAGGCAAAACAACGTTTTAGGCCTCCAACGTCGTAAATATAGGCACAATAAATTTTTACATAAATGCAAATAATTTCAAACGAAGACGTGTGCGGCCTATATCTACGATAGGAAAACAAGAAATGTTACTGCCTACGATGATACGAAGGCGCCAACAGTTGAACATAGCCTTGCAATTGTCCCATGGAACAGCTGAACTATTGACGATCAATTGGCTTAATTCAATAAGCACACTGCTCACATTCATGTTCAAGGGCCACTGTACTCGAGCGTCGCATATAGTGAAACAGGCACGAAAAAGAATACTTGAAAGCTGGGAATACTGATTAAAAAAGGCGATACTTTGTCTGCTTGACACAATTAAATTAAGACACAACAAAAACAGACAAATAACAAATGCAAGAGAGACTACGATTTATTAGGAAATTAGCACGTTCTTACATGAGGACTGTTAGGTACAACTCTTGGCAATTTTCTAATATACAATGACATTATCCGAATTGTACAGGCAAGACGTCCCAACACTGCCAAATACACTTCCGCTCATTTGAAGTGCACACGTTTGAAGAAATCTGATTGGAGAGCACGCGGAATAGTCTAAGAATCACTGTGAAGATTGTGGAAACAATAGCAAGCTACGACCATCTCCAGATTTTTGGATTCAAAATTGTGCCTCTTGTCACTGAGAATGATTTCATACGCTTAGAAGGAACGCCCGACGGCGGTGAACACCTTAAAAAGTAAATTAAAACAAAACAAAAGCCGCGTGCACATCACATTTTTCTTTCTTCTTTTGCTCCCCACTCTCCTTTCCCCTGACGGCTCTCCGCGGTTTCGCATTCGCCAACTGCTCGCGCAATGTCAGCGCGCCGGCGTATGCTGGCCGGCGCGTCGCATTTCAATGCTGCTAGCAGTTGTTTTCCGAGAATTGGTTGAACTAAAGGACTAGGTTGAACCCCATAGAGTTCCGAACAGTCAATGTTGCCCGGTAACATGAATAACGGTCTCTAACTGCACTCGAAAGCGAAACTTGAGGCTAAGAAGTGTTCATATAGGCGCCGATATTGAAAATAGGCATTTATAGGCATTTATAGGCATTTAAGCACAAACGCCAAAATAGGCATTTATAGGCAGTATAAAAACACTATAAAAGCCCTTCTTAACCTCTAATTCATGCTCATATATCGAAGTGGGGCGATAGGAGTGCAAGGAACAATAAAGGCATTTGCCTAAAATCCGGTCTCTAGTAATTAGCACTTAATACTTCGTAAACCTGATTTGAACTAGGTCAATCACAGGCCTCACTAAAAAAAAAAAAGAAATATTCTCTCTCTGAACAAGAGTGCCAAAAGTAAATAATTGATTTCATCTTTTTACGATATGTCACATCTTTTAAAACGCTGGCTGAATTATTTGATGAGAATGAAAATATTCGCAACCGTAGTCACCGCCTTTTGCACAACGCTTGATTGTCAGATGAATATACATGAATGACACGAGAAAATGAACAAATAAAAACACACAAACACACAGACATACAAGGAAGTGCACTTAACGTAAACGCGCTTGAATCTATGAGTGATGTATTGGGCGCAACAGGAGACTTTGTGGGATGTTGTACATAAATGCTTAGAAAACAACCAATTAAAAAAATTATTCCATGTACTATACGAAAAAAGTATCAATGGCTAATGTAGAGGAGCGTTGATACTTACACAATAATAAAAGAATGGGTAATGAACAAAAGCCATGCTGGATAGTACATAAATTATTAAATGGCCAAGCTAAGGAACAGCTAAATGATAACATGAATATAAGAATCAAAGAAAAGAATAAGAATAGGCGTCCACATTACGACACAATTCTCTGTCCGTTAACAAATGCATTAAAACTTCCAGAGCTCTTGTTTGCGCTTGTCGATCATCTCCCGTTCCAAGCGTTTTTTATGCAGTGAAAAGACGCTTATCAAGATCCCTCTGCTTACGTGTCAACGCACTCCTTCGTAACTGATAAATACGGCAATTTATAAGAACATGGTAATTAAATTCTCGAGTGCTACGCGCCCAAACCAAGATGTAATTATGAGGCGCGCCATAGTGAGGGATCTTCGGATTAATTTTAACTACCTGGTGTTCTCTACCAGACATCCAATGCACGGTACACGGCCGTTTTAAATGCGAATGCATTGCTTAGTCGGGACATGTCAGGCGTCTGTCGGTGTCCGCGCGCCGGCAGGTGTTCTCTCCGCTCTCACTCCCTCTCCCATAGCAACAGCTGGGGTCGCGCGCGCTTATCCTCGCCCCTAGCAACCGGAGCCGGTGGTGCGGGCGGAGTAGCGGAGAGTGAGTGGAGAGGAGGAGCGCGCTCTGGCGTGTGAGGGCGCTCGCATCGCGGGAACTCGGCGGAGCTCCCGCGTGTGTGGAGAGAGTGTAGGAGAGGGTAGGTGCAGTGCTTCGCCGCTCCTTCTCTCACCGTTCGTTCTGTCTCCTCCCTGCGCCACACTCTCCCGTTCGCTCGCTCGCACGTATATATAAATGGAGTGAAGCGCGCGCCTCACTCTCGACCGTTCGCTGGCTGGGCGCCTCTCAAGGCGATGGCAGAAGTCGGTGAAGGCGAATGTCTGACGGCAACGGTACCCCTAGCAAGAAGTGTAATACAATCCAACCCGAGCATTACACCTCTCGCTGGAGGTGATGTCACTGCAGTAGCTTCAACGTCATCATCAACCGGAGGAGAAGAAGCGGAAGAAAAGGCTGCGAAGCGAAGAGCGCGTGATGCCGAACCCAAGCGAGCGAAGCGAGCTGGCGATACCGAACTCCGTGCTCGGGAAGCCGCTGCGAAACGCCAACGCCGAGCCGAAGATCCGGAAATGTGTGCTCGATACGCCGCTGTGAGACGTCAACGGCGAGCCGAGAACGCTGAAGTTCGTGTTCGAGACGCGGCGGAGAAATGTCAACAGGTGCTGATGAATGTGTAAATAAATGGTTACGGTACAAATCCTCGTCTCGTCATTAAATTACGCCATTAAAATTACTACGCCGTGTACTCTCGGCGCAAGAAATGCATTCGCATTTCCTCACGATTCCCTTCGGGGAGGTGGGGGGCAATTTTTTTTGCATTTCGCCCTTATCAAAACGCGGCCGCCGCTGCCAGGATTCGATCATTTGCGGATACCTGCCCATATTGCCCAGCTC
Source organism: Dermacentor silvarum (assembly GCF_013339745.2). Taxonomy (NCBI): domain Eukaryota; kingdom Metazoa; phylum Arthropoda; class Arachnida; order Ixodida; family Ixodidae; genus Dermacentor; species Dermacentor silvarum. The sequence goes on from NC_051162.1 coordinate 67,701,569, forward strand.
GAGCGTCCGCGGCAACAATCAAACACCTGTTGTGGACATGCCCTGGTCTAAACCAGGTCCGACGGCGCTACCTGAAAACAGTGGGCCTTCATCGTACGCGACCACCGGACTATGAATCATGGCTCTGTGGAAGCAACCATCGAGCACTATTGCTGTTCATCGCCGAAACCGGCCTACATTGTTATATTTAATGGTTTATGCCGTTGGGCGAACTTTCGAAATAAAAAAAGTTCGATCGTACGCCCTCAGGCTCATAGCGCAATGCCAAACCCATTACGCCACCAGGGCAGGAAACAACACATACAACGTTCTCCCATAACGGCGACCTTATTTGCGACAATGCCGTGTTACATGCCGTTTCACACAAAGGAAGCTGGCTGCGTATGCAATTTCCAGTTCAATCAACAAATTAAAGAGCCAGTGTATACAGCTGCACGGCCAGCAAGTGTGTGCACCGGCAATAGTGAGCTTATGCCAAACTTGTAGACAAGTATATCCGTGGAATTTGTGCATGAAAGCGACTGTATTACGGATGAGATTTGCATAGCTCGAGTTCCAGTATATGCGTTGCTCGGCCCATTGAAGCATTTTTATAACAAGGTGCATGATGCTTAACGAAATTGCAACTGCGGGATGAGATTGGTTTCGTTTTCAATACGATAAAAATAGAAAATGTTTACACAATAATAGCAAAATGCCTGAGCGAGATGCTTGCCCAAAGGTGTCTGTTTGGCTTACAACATAAACATGGACTATCCAGAATGAACATTTGCTGCTTGCGCAAGTTGGCGGAGACTAGCTGTATGCCTTGCCGCAACTCCTGAGAAGATGGCGAAGGGCCTTAGGGCACTTGTGCGGCTCTGCTTGGCAGCCAGCTTTGGAACAACCTCGACATTGCTCCCAGCGGATAGTGTTAGGCTGTAATGGTCGCGCCAGTGTTTATATACGTAACATAACCATTAATATCGCGGTGGTAGAGAATGGAAGAAAGAGCGATGCCCTTACCTAATGGGGTCAACGCAGTAATGGAGAGAAATAGGAGTTCGCATTCCACAGCCTCACCGTCCGCTCCCTATTTGTTGCTGTGACGTTTGAAGAGCCCGTGTTCATTTCATGTAGGTTTCGAAATTTCGTTCTCTTGGTCGGCTGTGACGCCTTATTCAGAAATATTTATTTCTAGATGAATAATAAGACTGAAAAGAACATTGCTATTTCTAACGTTATTGGTCGCTTTTTATTTAGTCTTGAACAGAGTTGGGCTCTACAGAACTGAAAAGAAGAGCAGTCGCATGATGCATACATTTTGCACGATGCATGATGCGACGTGCCGCCGCAGTCGCATAATACAGGCATGCAGACATGCAGTCACATGATGCAACTTCCTTTTTTCGCACACTAAGTGCGGTCCATAATTATTCACAACTACCTTTTGCAAGAAAATCACGCCCGCCTATTGCAATTACATTGCTACAGCACCTCTAGTAGCATCGTTCAAAATCATGCGTTGGGTGCAGGTTAATCATCACCATGTGAGCAAAAATTAATCCGGGTCGAGTCCCCCACTACGGCGTCACTCATAATCAGATCGTGGTTTTGGCACGTAAAACTCCAGCATTTCATTAAAGTTTTAATTGTTGAAGGATGGTGGACAAATGGCTTACCTGCCCGGCCCGAAAACTGACGAATCACAACATGTCTTCTATGAGATAGTTTCGTGACATCTTTGTTCACACAGAAACGGTGCCCTCCATGAAGCTATCAGTAGAAGCAATAGTATCTCTTTGCATTGTGATAGTGACCACGTAAAAAAAGAAAGAGAAAGCGCATTATTGTTACAGTTTGCGTTATGCGTACGTGATTCATTAGTTCGTTTACTTTTGAGAAGTACCTTTGTCGTGTTTCAGATACATCGCACATTTCCATGTTTTCTTTTACAACATTGCGGGCTATCTCTTTAGAACACTATTTACTTGCTACCTTGTACCTAAATTCGTCGCCTGCACAGCATTCATTCAAGAAGGACATTATTCGCTACTTGATAAAACTTCCCCGCAAATCGTTGACGTTTACGACAGCGTTCGAAATATTGAAATAATGCGTGGTTTGTAGTGGTTTTGTGCGTTGCTTAACAGTATCCTTTCTTATATGATAATTATACGAGTGATTTCGTATGCTACCTATTTACATGACAATGACACTTTTCCCTTGCGTTCAATGATACTTGCTTTTCAGATTTAATATATTGTCCTTCATTATGTTTCGTAGTATATCGAACCACTGAATGCTATAATTCTGTTGTGGTCATGTTCTTCTTTAGGCGGACCTCCTAGAATGTTCTTTACTTTAGGACCTCCAGTGCAATACTAATCGCCAGCACACTTTTCTCTATAGCTAGCACAAAATTAACATGAACTTGAAAAGAAAGAAGGCGCAGTTCATTGATTCCTCCGGCTGCGAACTAATTTACCGTGACAGCAGCAGATTCTCACAGTGAAGACCGTTATGTTCTCAAGAACAAATGCAACTTTGAGATGCGCACAACGTCGTCTTCGTCCGCTACAGTACACTGCGTGCTGTGACCTCCCGTACTTAAACATGGACGCCACCACTCTCAGTCTTAATGGCGTGTAAACCGTTGCTCAAATCCTGCACAAATTCGAGCCCAAGCTCCAATGTTGCTCGGGAGCTCAGTGGCTGGCGCGTGCGGCTTTCAGCTGCAGAGATTGCTGTTGACGCAGGAGTTGGAATCCAGGTGTCGGGGATGATAGGCAGAGTTTTGTCTTTTATCGCCATCCGGAATATACAAATATATGGAATATACGAGAATACATTCTTCTTTGACGCGGAAACTATAAGACGAAGCCCTTTTCCAGCTGCCCTTCTAGGTCTGTCCGAGTAGCCGCTAGGTGAAGGTACGGTTTTTGGACAATATTTGCCGTAATGTCGATTACGGTCGCAGCACACGCTGTGCGACCGATGCCCACACATCAAGGACAGATACATTGTGTGCACACGTACGTACACGCACACACGTGTGCGGAAGTGCACCATACATCTTTATTTAACTAGGCCCTCCGCCAAGCGCAAATGCGTTATTGAACTAACTAAATTTCGCAAAGTAAATTGTGTCAGAAAAGAGCCGCAGTTTCACAGCTATACGAAGTAAAGATAGTAGTTTTATCGGCCGTATAAGCTCGGAAATATTAGCTTGCTAACTAAATTAACAAGCCTGCTGCCAGCGCGCACTGGCAAACATGAACATATCATACTCGATGACCACGAACACTCGCTGTCAAAACGCTGGCGTCAGGAAGCGCGGTAGCAGCAGCGAGCGAAGAGACCTTTACGGCCACGCTATAGCGGCAAAAACGCGCGCGTCATGCCGCGAGTGCGTCAGCGCCTTGCCGCGAAGGCCACCGTGGCAATCGGGTCTTGCCGCGCGGCAGCGCGATAATCTCGCGCGCTCTCCGTACGCGGAATCACCGTAGGCGGAAAGGGTACGATCAGACAGCGCCCACAAATCCCTCCATGGAACCGCAAGACACGACGAATAACCAGTCGCGGAGCGCGGTGGTCCGGTTGCCATGGGCTCCGTGACGTCAGCCTCGTCGCTCTTGATTGGTCATTCATATCGCGACACGCGGCACTTGCCGCAAAAATTGGTCTCGAACCCATTTCGCGCGGCACGCCGCAAAACCCCCGATTCCTGCCGCTTCTGCCGCGCGCGGCATGACGCGCGCGTTTGTACCGCTAGCGTGGCCGTACCCTTAACGCTGTGCATCGTTTCAACGCAAACTGAGCGACGAGAACATCGCAAGCATAAACGTATGAGCCGGCTGCAGATTGCTTTCAAGATAAGGCTCGCGCGACCGCGCGCGGCCATGCAAAGTACGCAGTTGGGGCCGGAGTCAAACGCCGCCCCCTCCCTCCCGGGCAGCCTCCCTCCCTGCGCGCGTGAAATTGAGCCGCGATCGGCGTTTCCCCATGCGCGCGGGCGCGAAATGCGCAGTTGCTGTCGGAGAACAACCGCCACTCCTTCTCCCTCCCATTCCCCCATGACCTTTCGCACGACGGAAGACGGCGCGTTTCCTGTAAGTTTCCCTGTTTTGCGCGCGCCAAATTGAGCCGCGATCGCCGGCTTCCCTCGCACGCTTTCCCTCACACATACAGCATACGGCGCGGCAACAGTGTTATCGCCCTTGCACTTTATACGTAACATCACGGTGACGGCAACGGAAAAATACGCTTGGTGTGTCCATCTTACTGCTATTGCAATAAAATTCGCGAAGTACGACTTACACACAAGCTGCAGACATGATAGCTTCGGATTATAATTCGAATATTTCAGAATAACGGCATCGTCATGTGACAATATCACCTGATGACGTAACCTGATGACGTCATCACGTCAAACGTGACGTCACACGATGACATCTTGGAGTAGCAGCACACTGCGCTTCCCGCTTCTGGGCACTGTCTGAGGGATTTTGTGTCCGCACGCGGACACACAAGATCCCGACCAACTAGAGGCTAACAGCTGCTCTAAAAAAATGACTGGTATAAAACATTCGCAAACTGCTCAATTTACTTGTTTCAACACTACCTCTGTTTTTTTGGACGTACCCATGCATGGCTTCGCTATTCCGCTAGGTACCAAAGCACTTATATTTAATGCAGCTGCTCGAACCCTGAGATGCCAACGAAGCTACTTGAAGAGAAGTTTGAGTGCGTACTGAAGTATAGGCTTTGGACGTTTGGCCGCGAACTAAGCTTTATGGAAAATACGCCCGTGTACCGTGCAGTGGGTGCATGTTGAAGAGCACCAGGTGGTCAAAATAAATTCGGAATCCCCCACTACGGCGTGCCTCATAATCATATCGTATTTTTGGCACGTGAAGCCACAGAAATACATTTTTTAAAGCTTCCTGTGCCTGGTGTTGTTTCAGTAATATATTGTAAAGATTCAGGAGTAAGCAGAAAGCTGCAGCGCCTTCTGACATGTCAAACCATACCACGTCCCAGGTATTTTTGCCTCACTGGTCTTTAGCGATACATTTAGGCAAAGTCTTCCGTCAAGTTATTTCCAGGTTGGTGAACTTCTGCACCATTTCATTCTAGAAAAAGGTGCATTGACCATCCTGCGATCAATTCCCCAACCAGTGACGGCCGCGGGATCTGTTTCTGGCGGCTATAGAGCTATACAAAAGCAATCGTCAGCGTCCTGGGGCAGCACTCGCCCACGAGCTCATCACATGGATCTTGTTTACAAGCGTAAAGTCCTCGCCTGACACTTTCCCGTGTTGCCGCCGACGTATGAGCCCACCATTACTGACAGAGCAGACTAAATGAACGGGGCATTTGCGACTGTTGCGAACACGTGTAGATTAAGTTGGTGCTGCTAGTCACTTTATTTTTTTCAGTACGCGGGCGCAGTTAACAGCGCAGCGTTCCCTGCGGCGGTGCGCTGGCAGCTGTACACCTAAAAAGTATTTTTCGAAAATGCACTCTCCTGCTCTCACGGGAAGCCGTGTATTTGCACACAACCACTTGCGCCATGTAAAGAAGTGGTTGTCACACGCGATTTGGCAATCTGAAATACCGCTATTTGAGACGTTCCAGTGGTCACTCTTGAAATATTGTGAGAGCTATCTGGGTATATCGTCATCGTCATCTGTACATGTGACTCATCATCTTGTGTCAGCGCTATTTTTGCATATCGTCGTCGTCATTTGTATATAAGACTCATCATCATCTTTTGGCTCGTGTGGTGCTTCGGCTTGGTCTCGGGTGGCTGCTCGGAAATAAAGGCATCGTATTGGTCAACGTATCACAAGTGGTGGAGTCTGCTTCGATTCCCACGTCCTCTTACTATCCCGATTCCCCTGGAGCTCCGGGCCGGTCGCCGTTTAAACCGGACAGTGCACAGCTCGCGTTCTGATAGACGGTATTCGTCATCCTGTACAACTCGCGGTGCTTTCGACGTGCGCTCATAAGGTGATATTAGGATGGGACTTCCTGTCCGATGCTTCTGCACTAATTTCGTGCGGTGACCCAAGAATTCACATCAGCGACACCGAGACTTACCTCGTTTTTGATTTCCCGGGTCCCAACCTCATTGCAGCAGCGGATTTTATTATCCCACTAGACGAAGAAGGTATTCTTACCGTCGAGTCAAGAGACATTGTCGACGGAGACGCATTGGTTGTACCTTCTCAGCGCTGCCTTTCTCGAGGACTCGCCATCGCTTCTTGCTTGGTCCGGTTCTCGAGTGGCTACGCCCGCCTCACAGACTTCAACACGACTCCTGAGCCACTACTACTGCCGGAAGGGTCTACTGTCGCCAAGCTCGCCGACGCTGCGCCGGTATGTGTCGTCAGTGTTTCGCCTTCCACGTCTTCCACGCATTGTACGCCCGCAGAAGGCCACACTGGTGTTATTAAGGCCACATTGAGTGCAGATTTCTATCCGGACGAGACCAATGCACTCCTCACCCTTTTAATGAAGCATGAAGCTTGTTTTGACGTTTCTTCGCGAGGCCTGAGTCAGACCACTGTAACTACTCATCGAATTGACACAGACAGCTATCGCATCATTCGCCGGCGCCCGTACCGTGTGTCACCTTCGGAGCGAAAATTTATAGATCAAGTGAACGACATGCTGACACGCGACATTATAAAGCCTTCAGCAAGCCCTTGGTCCTCTCCTGTTGTGCTTGTTAAAAAAAAGGATGGTTCTGTGCGCTTTTGCATCGATTATAGGGCGCTAAACAAAATTACCCGTAAGGATATTTATCCAATGCCTTGTATCGACGATGCTTTGGATACCTTACAAGGTGCCGAGTATTTTTCGAGCCTCGACTTGCGCTCCGTATATTGGCAGCATATTGGCAGCTTGAAGGTGGAGCGTTATTTTGACTAATCTACCATCCTTCCGGTAACCGATGGGTACCAGTCATATCTCGCTCACTTCGACTCCAACTATTAGTAGCATTTCACGACGACGCGACCGCTGGCCACTTGGGCTTTCACAAGACCTATGACGGCATCAAAACGCGTTGTTCCTGGCCGGGCCTTTTCACCTCTGTCGCCAAATAAGTTGGCTCCTGCGCGTCATGTCAACACAGAAAGCGCTCGACATCCCTTCCAGCCGGTCCTCTGCAGCCTCTACCATGCCCATCCACACCCTTCGAAATTGTGTGCATAGACTTGTACGGAACCCTCCCACTCACGTCCGCTGGTCACCGCTGGAACGTTACCGCAGTGAATCATCTAACGCGCTACGCTGAGACAGCTGTTTTTCGCTCTCTTCGCTCTTGTACTGCCTCCGAAGTCGCCAAGTTTTTCGTGCACGGTATCGTTTTGCGCCACGGCGCACCTCGTGTCTTCCTGAGTGACCGTGGCAAGACGTTCCTATCGCATGTGCTTCGTGAAGTCCTCCAGGCCTCTGACACCACCCATAAGACCACAGCAGCGGACCATCCGCAAAGAAATGGTCTTACAGAGTGTTTTCATTGAACTTCATTTGTCCGACATGATGTCTATGTATGTTGGACCCGATCACACCAACTGGGACACCATTCTACCTTTCGGGACGTTTGCTTGTAATACTGCCGTCCAACGCACAAACAATTACAGTCCCTTCTTCCTTGTGTACGGTCGTGCGCCATCTTTCGTCTTGTACACTGTACTCCTTTTAGCACCTGACGCTCCATCCGTGTCTCTTCCTGAAGAATTTGCTGCTCGCATCGCCCGCTGCCGTGAAATTTCCCGCGCCAACACCACTGCCATTCAGGACAAATGGAAAATTCGCTATGATGCGACGCGTCGCGTTACTTCGTTCCGCCTAGGCGACGAAGTTCTTTTGTGGACACCTGTTCGCGCACCGGGGCTCTGTGAAAAATTTCTTCATAGATATCTCGGCCCCTACACCGTCTTGCAAAGAACTTCGGCCGTTAACTACCACGTCACTCCTCTCAGCTCAGCTACTGACCTCCGCCGCCGCACTACAGAAATCATTCACGTTTATCGCCTGAAACCCTACATTCGCCGTACCTACCCTTTCTAGCTTGCGGTCTTGCTGACCGCTTTCCTGAAAGGGGAAAGTTAGTGTGAGCGCTATTTGGGCATATAGTCGTCGTAATTTGTACATACGACTCATCATCTTGTGTCAGCGCTGTTTGTGCATATCGTCGTTATCATTTTTATATACGCCTTATCATCAGACAGTAGACAGTTTTAGTTTAGCGTGGTTACCGGAATAGCGGGCGAACCGGAATAGCGGGATCGAAGTGCGCATGCGCAGAACGCTAACCGACCCATACCGTTTACCGTGCGCACGCTATTTCTCAGAGTTAACGTTACCGTGTTAGCGTGGTGTACGTAGTGTACGTAAAACATGGCGGCGGTCCCGGTCGCCCGCTTCGAACTGAATTTGGCGTTGTTTTTGTAGAATTCACTTCGTTCGTAGCAAATGACTGCGTAAACGGCTTTTGCTTAGTCTCATGCCGCTTCGCCGAGAGAGTGTTATGGCTAATCTTGAGGAATTTTCGAGATCGCTTCTCGTTTCGAACGCGCCTAAGCCTAACGAGAGAAATTTTTTCTGAGATGCGAGCGCCATCTGTCGCTAAAGTCAGGAGATAGGCGCGAAGACGGCATATGGCCTCTGAGATGGGAGGATTTCGGAGGCTATGGTAGACAGCTTGTACTGCTTGTCTGTTTCATTGCAGATCGACGGACATGTGAAGTAAAAATACAACGCGCTCCTGGCTTCTATTGCGCTGCCTATCGCACTTTCCGGACGCACACACACATAGAATTAGGTGCCCTGTGTATGCGAAATTCAAAGCGTAAAGGCGCAACCGCATGCACGCGATTTTCGAGCGACAGCGACAAGCGACGGCGACGAGCGACAGGTTTTGCCGTCGCGGAGGGCTATCCGTCGCTGTCGCTGGTCGTGTCGCCGGTTTCTGGCCAGCCAGAAAATATCGCTTGTCGCCCGGAAGTCAGCGCGACGACATCCGCTGGGGACAGCGATTGCACAACAACATGGCAGCAATCAGTCTGCCCGCTTCGATCTGAATTCGTTCTTGCAACTTGCTCTCTGCTGTGACAGCAAAAAATGAATAGTACAATCAGTCATCGCTTCACCTCATCGCTAGCTGAAGACAAAGTATCGGCGCTCTCTTGTCGTTATTATTGAGATCGGTTGTTTGTTTTGACGCTGTTAGGCCTGAGACGCCACCGAGAGCCGAGAAAGTGTTTTAAGTTTTGCTCAACAGATGGCGCCACGGCATTTTACGCTGACGGCATGGGACGGATTTCCACTGGAGATGATAGCATATCTTAGCTAGATCTAGATAAAACGTTGACCTTTTGATAAAATTGAGATTACTTTACTTGCGCACGATAACATTTATTTGCACAACAATGTAAATCCGTCGCTACTCTTTTTCGCGAGGTCGCGTTCATGTGGTTGCTCCACGCCGCGACACGACAGCGTGACAGGGTGTGCCTGTCGCGTCGCTTGTCGCTGTCGCTGGAATATCGCGTGCATGCGGTTGGGCCTTAATGGAATAGCGTCCCGCACGTAAACTACGCTATCACGCTATACTAAAACTCTCTTTCTGCAAAGTTCGTTTGCGGAACGGTAACGCTATTTCCCGTAACCCCGCTATTACACTAACGCTAAACTAAAACTGTCTTGTTTTAGTTTAGCGTGGTTACCGGAATAGCGGGCGTACCGGAATAGCGGGATCGAAATGCGCATGCGCAGACCGCTAAACGAGCCATACCGTTTACCGTGCGCACGCTATTTCTCAGAGTTAACGTTACCGTGTTATCGTGTTTACGTAGTGTACGTAAAACATGGCGGCCGTCCCGGCCGCCCGCTTCGAACTGAATTTGGAGTTGCTGTTGAATAATTCACTCCGTTGGTAGGAAATGACTGCGTAAATGGCTTTCGCTTACCTTCAGGCATGATCGACAATATGTTTTTATGGATAATTTAGTGGAGTTTTCGAGATTGCTTCTCGTTTCGAACGCGCCTAAGCCTAACGAAAGAAATTTTCTCCTAGAGTTACTGTATATGCTACCAAAGGTAGCAGAGTTGCGCGTCTGATTTATGAGCGCCGATCGTGCCTCCATTGGCCGAACGCCATCACGTGGGTTCCAAGCAACCGTGCACTGAGGAGAAGCTGATGCTCCGGCCAGTTTCTTGTATTTCCCGACGCCGCCGCTGCAGCGAACTGAATTGACGCAGGTTAACGCTAGCCAAGTTCGCTGTTACGTGCGTGTCAGCTGCGGAACTACACAACGTGCGCAGCAGATCTCACAGGTGTTCAATCGTAGTTCCATCGAAATTCCACCGTAATCAGACAAAAACAGCTAATATTGCAGTAACCAAGTGATTTCTACTTCGCTGCTGGTGTAAATTTTCGGCAGTGGCGTAATCGTGTTGCTGCCGAAAACTTACGCCAGCAGCGAAGTAAAAATACACTTGGTTACTGCCGTATTAGCAGTTTTTGTCTGTTTGCGCTCTGCGCCACCAGATGGCAGCACCATACAGGCCGCTCACGTTTACGGTTCCGCCAACAGGCCCCAACGGTCGGTCCGCCTGCGTTTACCCGATAACCCGACAAGCTAAACCTCTCTAATTGACCGGGTGCACTGCTCCCAACTGCACCAACCGCTCGGAAAGCGGAAAGTTCCGAGAAGGTGCACAGTTAACGCACAAGTCCAAAAAACAACTAATATTATTCGCGCTCCATCTCACGCCGCGCGTTAAAAATCAGCAGTGCCTTTTTTCTTCTTGACTATTTTATCTAGTGAGCTGTTTCCATGCGCTTTGTTTGCGATTAGACGGAAAGGCGGTCCACACGCGATGGAAAAGCGCCCATGGTCGACCGACGACACGGTGGGCATATCGCCTGCAAAAACGGAGTTCGGCTTCACCACATAGGTTTGGTTGCTTGCCAGGCAAGATGGCGGACCTACGCGCAACTCTGCTCCCGTAGGGAGCATATACAGTCACGGCCGGACTCGACTCTCCTCCGCGCTCCCTTACGGCCTTTGCAACGCGACGGGAGTCAATGTAATTTTTTCTGACGAGCTGCTCGATGGCTCGCCGCAAGAGGTCGCTACCACCTCACCGTGTCCGTGGGGGCGAAGGGTCGCGCGGGTAGCCAGCGTAGCGCGGGCACAGAACACCCATACGAACTTGCGCGGGCTTGGTTTTGTTGCTGCCATTTTCTTCAGTAAATGCTGTCAAGTTTGTTCTTTGTTCTATGCTGGTGTCCCGACTGGTGAGATTCTTGTGCGCACAACGTTCGTTAGAATTGTCCGCTGATGCCCACGACATGAGTGTGGTCTGCTTGGTCTCCTTTTGTGGGCGCAATTACTTCACCACTTCTGTTCTTGACGGCGGCGTCTGATGCAGCATGTCTATGTCGCCGATCCCTCGTGTGCTACCTACTGTGTGCCACGTTTTGCAGCTGAATGCGTGAGCTTTCTCCGCGGGATCGTTGCAAGCGTGAAAGCGTCGTTCCTTCCTTCTGCCTCAAACGCGATCACTGTAGCCATGGTGTACTGTTGTGTGCCATTTTGCAAATCTCAACAGAGGAAGACGCCGGGTGTTTTCTCATTTCACCAATTTCCTAGCGATGCGGAACTGTGTTCTAAGTGGCGAAAAAACATTTCCCGTGAAAATCTCGTCATCAACGACAAGTCCTAATCAACGGTAAACTGTATAGTGTGTAGCAAACACTTCAATGAGAGTGATTATGTTCCCGGATGCCGAATACGGAAGTTGCTCGTGGGAGCTGTACCGACCATCTTCGAACTCTATCCGTCCTACATAGTGCCAGCTGCAAAGAGACCGCTTAAGGACCCTGCGTGTCGTGACCCCCCAGCTCCTGGGAAATCATCAAAGCGAAAAGCAGAGTCGCTGTTGCCTGCTCATTAATATTTTGGTGCCAGGGAGGAGGTAACCGAGGAGAGACAAAGTGCTTCAACACAAACCACCAGTAACAACGCTTACCTAGCTAGTCACTATCTGGTCATGATGAAAAGGCTTCGGGCTCAAGTTGCCTACCAGCGCTCGAAGGGCGGGGGCCTACTGAGAAAGTTCTCTATAGAGAAAGAAAAGATGAAAGAGGACAACGACGACAAACACTATATTGCCGTCAAAAAGATCGTTGGCGATTCCCAGAAACGTGAGAAAAAGGCTGTTTTTCTCCGTCACCAGATACAAGTCTATGGCAGTAAACGACCTTGTTATTCAGAAGAAGTTGTCAGAGAGTGTGAGATTTGGCGCTTCCTTTAGTCAAAAGGTTATGATCACGCTCGAAAATCTGACCTCTTGACACTGCCGGCGAAGAGTACGCTTCACCAAAATCGCATGTTTTCGGCACTTTTGGACAACATTGTGGCTTTCCTTGAAACGGCTGCGAAGCACTTTCCGCGAATAAAAGTGCATGAAGTGCTGCAACTTCTCGTTGCACTCTACCATGAACAATCGCGCATCTTGAACTGCCCAGATGTTGGCAATTGTCACGCCAGGCGCACAGCTGGTGTGATTGCTGACAAATTTGTCCGACTACTTTAGTAAATCACACAAAGATTAACGAAAAAAATGAAAAGCCAGTTGCTTATGTGCATAAGCCACCCAGAATATATTTTAGGCTTTATTGCACATGATGTGAAGGTTGTTGGCACCAAAATGTACAAGAGTGCACTGTATTGATCAGGAAATAAATAGTTTGTACCTGTAAAATTTTTACCTTTGTTGTAGCCTCGCAGTATCTGAACCTCTCTTATAAATTGAAGTGCATGTACTGAGATAATCATTTTTCCTAAGTAACGACATCTGTATTCAATATTTGTGGATGTTGGCTTAACCTTCCCCTTTAATCTTTCGAGCGTCGTCTGCTACAGGCGTGCGGCTTCAAACAGAGGCTGTAAGCCGTTTATTCACATCGTATGAGGCTATGGTGTTGACTACTGGCACTGAAAATAAAGATTAGTCTTTAAAATTCGAGATAACTTGCGTCTGACAGCCGGAATTGCACAGATGTTGCTGGTGCCGGAGCGCATCTGTGAACGCGCTTTGCGGAGGCGGCAACGGTGAGCTGACAGCGCCACCACAGAGTTGCGGCGACAGGCGGCAGCATCCATCATTGCAAAGGCCGTAAGGGAGCGCGGAGGGTGGAGTCGAGTCCGGCCGTGATACAGTAACTCTATTTTCTCCGAAATGTGAGCGCCACCTGTCGATAAAGTCGGGAGATAGGCGCGACGACGGCATATAGCCTCTGAGATGGGAGGATTTCGGAGGCTATGGTAGACAGCTTGTACTGCTTGTCTGTTTCGCTGCAGATCGGCGGACATGGCAAGTAAAAATACAACGCGCTCCTGGCTTCCATTGCGCTGCCTCTCGCACTTTCCGGACGCACACACACATATCTTAGGTGCCCTATGTATGCGAAATTCAAAGCGTAATGGAATAGCGTCCCGCCAGTATACTACCCTATCACGCTATACTAAAACTATCTTTCTGCAAAGTTCGTTTGCGGAACGGTAACGCTATTTCCCGTAACCCCGCTATTACGCTAACGCTAAACTAAAACTGTCTATCATCTTTTGGCTCGTGTGGTGCTTCGGCTCTGTCTCGGGCGGCAGCTCGGAAATAAAGGCATCGTATCGATCGACCTCTCACAATATTTATCATTACGTTTCCTGCTACAGGCATGCAAATTGAAACTCGACGCTGACATAACGTCGATGGTTGGTCGCTAGAAATGCAGGAGAACAGGCGCGGCGAAAATTCTTTTGTCGAAACATTCTTGCAATGGTTCCCGTGGGGCATAAAGCGACCACTCAACCAACGTGTTTGATTGGGCTCCAGTATGCAGGCTTGATACACGAAAAGAGATGAGAAACTTCAATGTGGGCTCAGTGCACACGAAAACCAATACAGTCTACGTTACTCTAACCGCTAGAAAAGTCGCATATTTCAGTGAAACTTCGTTATGCCATTTCTGGCTACACGATCGACTATCGATGTGAGCAGTTGATAGTGGATTTATGTACAATATTACTTGTTCTTATTATGCGTTATGCCCCAATGAATAAATTTCTGCCGTAATGCAACATTTATTTTCACATCCATGTCTGTGCCTGCAGCCAACAATACCTGAGCAGCAGGAAAATGAACGTTTTAATGCGTTTTATCCAAGGACTACCTCGGTTTTCCCGCTTAAATGGTTGAGTTCTAGATTTCCTCAGCATAATAAAGCGTTTGATAACTGCAAGACGGGAGTTTTTTGATTGCTTGTTTGCACTGCGTTATATAGACTCTTGCATTTCCCCGCTATGATATATACGCAGGATGATTCTTTTTAACTTTTCCGGAATTTTAAGAAGTTGCCTGCGGCAGAAAGCATAATTCTTGTCCTTCATCTGGATTATTCGAAGAGGCAGACATTACTAGAAATCTAAGCACATATTGAACTAATTACCAAAAATTCACTAAATAACTTCTTAACTTAATTACTTTACGACATGTATTTCAATTTACGAATTGTAGCCTATGAGTTCGCAAGACGTATCTGCTTGAAATGAATTAACAGGATGACTTCAGTTTCGAGATATAATTTGCCAATGTGTGAGACGAAATACATGGATGTTGCAGTTATTCTTGTGCTTTAATGCGTAATAGAGCGTTTTGTTCAAAAGTAAGTGGAACAACAGTGCATATTTACGGCGAGTTTGATGGCGCATATCTCCAAACTGGTGTCATTCTGGAAATTTATTCCCAGTGGATACGCCTTGCAAGCTCAGCGGCTTCAATTTCTAAATTACAATATGTGCCCTAATATAATTAATTAGGCAAGTAATTAGTAAATTATTTAGTAAGTTGCATATGTGTTTTGAATTATCTTGCAACTAATGACCACCTCTCTGAATAATCCCGCTCAAGGACTACAATTATGGTATCTGCATCAGGCAATTGTTAAAGGTTCTGTAGAGCTTAAAACTTACCACCCCGTATATACCTGTCGTGCTGGCTTTGCGTTGAGATGCTAAACACGAGGTCACGGCATCAAATCCCGGCCGCGGCAGCCACATTTCGATTGGGGCGAAATGCAAAATCGCCCTTTTAACGTGCATTGGGTGCACGCTAAAGAACCCTAGCTGGCCAAAATTAAGTCGGAGTCCCCCACTACGGCGTGGGTGGAAGGGAGGGAGGGAGGGAGGGAGAGAGGAAGGGGTGTTGCTTGCTGCAGGCGGACCTAGCCTTGCAAAAGTTGGCGGCAAATGCTCCGCCACCTACCAACCGATATATCGTCTGAAGCACTTCGCAGTACAACTAACAACACCATGTTCCAAAGACAAGTTAACTCGCATCCCAATACGTTTGGCGTTTTCTGAACCACGACGACCCCTACGGTTCACCATTTCCTTCCCAACGTTGTATTACGGATGAACTTGAGGAGGAACCGAAGCACCTCCATCCTAAATATCTAATGTTCTTGCGGGAACAAAATATTTCTTGCATTTGAGTGTGGTGCCGTCTTGTGCTTGAATTCATCTAATAATTTCTTACGTTCTTCTTCAAATTCTCCGCCGCATCGACCACGTTTGATGGAAGGACTTAACTGATGCCGCTTTTCTGTCTCATCCGCACAGGGTCAGTGTTAACTCCAGCTTGACGGTGCATGACCGGACTTGGCACATCATCGTCGTGTGTGCATTGTCAAGCTCTTCTTGACTTTGAACATAATATACTAAAGTGTCCCACTACGGCGTGCCTTAAATCATATCGTGGTTTTGGCACTTAAAACCCCCGAAGTTAGAAGTTAGTTATATGTATACGAACAAGGAGAAGGGGAACCAAGGGGCCCGATTTTTGGTAGCCGCAAGCATATGAAGGCAACAGTTAACGAAGCCGAGGAAAGCATACGGTAAATCATTTGTTGTGTTTAATTGAAACGTAGAAATGGCAAGGTAAAAGGTAAATTACAGTGAACGAAAAATTAACTTGCCACCGGTGGTAGCTCTAACTATATATATATATATATATATATATCATAGGAAGCCAACAAACAATGACACCAAGGACAAAAATAGGGGAAATTACTTGTATTTAATAATTGAATTAAAGCAATGATAACTTAATGGAAATGAAAATGGATGAAAAAACAACTCTGCAGGTGGGGAACGATCCCACGTCTTCACATTATGCGTGCGATGCTCTTACCATTGAGCTATCGTGGAGCCTTTTTCCCATCCACTTTCTGGGGTAATTATGTCTTACAACTAGAACTAATCCTGGGAGTGTTAGCCAGCGCCGCCACTCACAAACCATTCACAAACTCACAAACCCCTCACAAACTAATTCAATTAGTAAGTACAAGTAAGTTCCCCTATGTTGTCCTTAGTGTCACTGTTTGTTGGCCTTCTTATGATATAATTAACAATAATCGGGCCCCTTGGTTCCCTTTCTTCGCGTTCTTACATAACGAGGGCTCGAATCGGGCAACATTGTTGCCTTCAGGTAGCATATGTGGGTTTACTGACTAGTTGCCATCACCCAAAAAAAGATCATGTCTCGTGACGCCTGCGGTAGAAAGGATGGTCCACATCTGCCGCCATGGTTTGTCAGTGGTGGCGCTGGCTAACACTCCCAAGGTTAGTTCTAGTTGTAAAACATGAATACCACAGAAAGTGGATGGGAAAACGGCTCCGCGGTAGCTTTATGGTAACAGCATCGCACGTGTAATGCGAACATGTGGGATCGTTCGCCACCTGCGGCCAGTTATTTTTTCATCCACTTGCATTTCCGTTTATTTGCCATTTCTTTAATTCAATTAAGAAACTGCAGATAATTTCTTGTATGCTGTCCTTCGCGTCATTGTTTGTTGACTGCTTATGATATGAGTAATGAAAATCGGGCCCCCTCGGTTTCAGTTCTTCACGTAATATATATATATATATATATATATATATATATATATATATATAACGTTTCCTGATATAACACAAAAAAAATTAAGTAAAAGCGGGAGTGTCGCAAAAGAAGTTTGTCAACAAAATCAGAGAATGCTGTAGCGCCACAAGTTACAGAGATCATGGGGGAGACTTCCTGTTGGAAATTCAACATGAAAGTTTTTATATACGGTAGTGGTGCCCAAATACTGGCAACCGATCTTTGTGGACTAGGGCGCCGTCAACGCCCCGCCATTATGCTCTATTTTACCTTCAACGTGATTCTCTTGAGCACGTTAGGCCAATTGGACGATTTGGAGAATGTGGCACTCTCGGGGACAAACGTATACCGAGATTGTGTCACCTCTTACTGTCCGGAAATGCCACCACACCACCTCAGTGGCGTGAGAAGTAGGAATGCCTGAATGAGCGCCTACAGTCACGCAGTGCACGTTTTCCTGACGCCGTGCAGTACCAATAGCCCGCCTTGCAAATCTTTATTCCTTGTGTTCGTGTATTCACTATGCAGTGTAGCGATAAGCTTCGACATCTAAGCTGGCTTCATTTACTACGCACCAGGTCGCGTCGTCTATGGATCGCTGGTCAAGCGGTACGCTTTGCGATGGAGAATGATCACATATAAAAAGAATAAAGCACAAGTAAGCACTGGACTCGGAGATCTTGTGCTAAACAACACTGTTTTTCCCTGTCGGCTCATTGGTCTCCATCAATGTCTTCCGGCCTCTCACAGTTAAATCGCGGCGATGGGATTATATATATATATATATATATATATATATATATATATATATATATATATATCCGCGTTTTTTTGTTTCTGATACGAACAAACACGCATTGATGGACGTGATGAGGCCGAAAGTAGTGTGAAACTTAAGTCCGTGAAAATGTAAACTGGAACTAGAACTAGAATTGCTGTTTCTCGCAAATGAAAAACCCAGCAGCTTCCTACCCGGACAATCTGTAAGGTGTTGATATGTTTTTTTCGCATTTAAGAAGTGTAGTAAGTTGATTCCTTAAAACAAATTGACGAAAGTCCGAGATGCGGGACTTCAAGCCTCTGGCGTTCCATTGGAAGATCGGCGCACTTTTCACTTCAGTGCGAAAAGGAAGTATTGGGCGAGCCATGGTACTTATACGGTGTGAGAAATGGTATAGATGTGGAGTAAAAAAGCTAACGTGTAGAAAACTGTGTTATCTCTACCACGCGCTTTTAAAGTTTGCAGCGTTTTACTACTCGATAACAAGATTTTTGCCCCCTTGTGTTAGTTAGGATTTATATTAGGTGAAAAATGAAGTGTGTTCGAAAAGTAGTCGCAGATCCGCGGTGTAGAAGAATTTTTAGATTTTTATGACTAATATAAAACTTTAAGTCAAAATAAAAATATTCGAGACACGATTTGCGAGTGCTCTCATATGAACATACCCAGCTGGTTCATCCACTGCAGTGGCCATCATCGCGCTTTCCCACATGGCTTGTGCATAGTTCATGTACACGTTAAGCATTTGATATAGCAGATGTAATTAAAGATCAATGCCAGAAATATGTTCCCCCGACTAGTCTTAGAAAAATTGGTTTACACACTATCGCGTGCTTGCTACCTCAACGTACCGTAATAGGAATACGGATGCAGGAGTCCTGAAAACTCAAGCTCAACTGATTTCATGGCTAAAAAGAGACAAGATAGACGCAATCTGAGTCACTCTTTTTTCACTACAACAAAAAGAACCAGTTCAGAAATAAATATGGGTGTGAGAACGAGATAACATTGTTGGGATGACCATACATGGGTCAAAACTAGGCTCAATTTTTCCACTTGAAATAAAATAATGCATTATGTTCTTGCAGTACTAGATTTACCAGTCCTGGGTGGGTATTATATAAAATTTTCATAAAAATAGGCCACGCTCCTTTTTTAAAGCATCTCTAAAATGCTCCAATTTTTGCTATTCTTGCAATTTTGGCATTTTCGTGATTTTGTAAAGAAATAAATACCTGGTGTAGTTTCATACTTCTTTTTCTTTAGTTTGCGAGAAACCTTTGAAGATTGGTCACAAATATTTGTCAGCTTCATCGCCATAGCTAAAATGGCCAAAAAAAGCCCTAATTTCGGAGTCAGTCAGAGGGCATTGCTGAAAAACGAAGGTTTGGCAATTTTTCAAAGACATACCGTTGGTGCCATAAATTTAACTTCCCGTGGGCCAATAGTACTCGTGGTTTAGATTTACCGAAACCAATGGGTGAATTTTAGAGTGATAGGCCTTCGAATTTGTAAAATCTCCAAGTCGTTAAAACACTCTTTTCCACTTTTAGTGAAATAAGATTTTTTTTTTCACCAAATACGTGCTAAGTTTCGAAAACGAAGGTTGATTCCATTCTACAGAGAAATTTCCCACATCATAAAAATTTTACTGAAAACTCAAAATAGCCGGGAACCCCCCTTTAGTCTGTTCTTATCTGTGCACACCCGGGGCACATTACTGAGCACTGTGTGAGCGAATCGTGTTATTTAACACGCAGCCCACATCCACAGTAGCAACAATGTGCGTGTCGTGTATCCAGAGTTGCCCCTACCTAATAGCGTTCTCGCTATAGCGCTCGGTGATTTTAACTATCTAGGCATAGATTGGATCACGTCATCAATTAACAGCCAGAGCAAGCGCGCGGAGCATGTTCGCTTTCTTCAGTGCCTTCACTATCATCATCTCACTCAGATAGTTCACAAACCCACTCGCGGTAATGATACACTAGATCTCATCCTGACAAACAATCCGCGTCTGGCATATACTCAAATCCTGGAAGAAATAAGTGATCACAGGGCCGTGCATTGTTCGTTCACTCTACCACGCCTCGACAGAAGAAAAACAAAACAAATACTCAACTATGCGCAGGTAGATATGGAAAAAATGAATTGCATGTTAGAAAGCTTCTTAGTTGAGTTTCAGTCAAGCTTCGCAAGCCGTACAACTAACGACAACTGGTGTTTATTTCGCCATCACCTAAAACATATAGAATATTTATGCGTGCCTAAACTTTCTATGACATCACGTGTAAGTGATTCATGGTTTACCCGCGATGTGAAGTGGCTCCTAAACAGGAAGAAAAGGGCGTATCGGAAAGCGAGTCGGTCAAATGTGCCTGAAGACTGGCAAAATTGCAAGGAAATCTCGAAACAAACCGAAAATACAGTTATTGAAGCAAAAAACAAATATTTAAATTGTACTCTACCCAACCTCTTAAAAACTGATCCAAAAAAGTTCTGGAACGTAGTAAACCCTAAACAAAATCAGTTGGTACCGTCCATGTTAGGTACAGAAGGCAAAGTGCTAACACTAGATCAGTGTGCCGATCAATTTAATAGGTACTTCGCCGGGGTATACACAGATGGAGATCCTATTAATCATTCCCTAATCCTCCCGCAGCTAACCATCCCATTTCGCTTTCCACCTATTATCATCAGTGCTCACAGGCGTAAAATGCGCTATTGATCGTTTGCCTTTCAAGACCAGCCCAAGGCGCGATGGCATCACTGCTAAACTTTTAAAACTAAGGAGTAATTTCTCATCAGTTGTACTTTCCTTAATATTCCAACGATCACTTGATTCTGGATGTGTGCCGGAAGATTGGAAGATAGCGCTTGTTCTGCGAATACCTAAAAATGGTGATAACAGTGTGTTCAGTAACTACCGGCTTATTTCGTTAACCTCAATTAGTTGCAAACTGCTTGAGCATATTCTCTACTCACACATTATGGCGCATCTCAATCAAAACAATTTGCTAGTTATCAACCAGCACGGTTTTCGCCCGAAGCTTTCATACCAAACGCAGCTTTACCAGTTGGTAACAGACCTTAATAATTCACCCGCCTGTCTCATTCTTTCGATGGTATCTTTATTGTTTTTTCGAAGGCCTGTACCTCATAAACGACTAACACTGAAAATACGATACCTCGAACTTGATAGAAAAACAACATGATGGCTTGAATAATTTCTAACCAATCGTTTTCACGTGGCTAAATTGAATGACAATATGTCCAGTTCAACCCCTGTCAAGTCGGGTGTCCCTCATAGTACAATAATAGGTCCGCTTTTATTTTTGATATATATTAATGATATAGCATTAAATATTAATTCAACAGTTCGCCTTTTTGCCGATGATTGGGTGATTTACCGAGAGATAGCTAGCCCTAACGACGTTACAACACTGCAATCTGACCTAAATAAACTAACGGAATGGTGCTGCAAATGGCAGATGCAAATGAACACAGAAAAGACCAATCACCTGAACTTCACTTCCGTTCCAAAGTCTCAAACAAATACTTGCATATTAAACAATGGCATAGTAAACTCGGTTACATTGGTTAAATACCTCGGTGTCTACATTAATTCTAGCTTAACATGGACTGACCATATAGAATATATCACAACTAAAGCGCAAAAAAAACTTGGCTTTCTGAAGCGACGCTTGTATCTGGCCGACAGGGACACCAGGCTTCAAGCGTACACATTCCTCGTTCGTCCCTCTCTGGAATATGCATCAGTCATTTGGCATCCCTACCTGATTACCCTTACCAATCTACTCGAAGCCGTCCAGAATAAAGCAACGCGATTCATCATGTCATCCTACTCCCAATTTGAAAGCGTTTCATCTTTGAAGCAAACACTCCACATGCCGCCACTCGCAATGCGCAAAAAATTCGCCATATTATGTTTTTTTTCACACACTGTGTCACAGCGACCCATCATTTGCCCGGGCACACATTTTACCGCAACCTCGTACTTCACATCGCATCGATCATGCCTACAAAGTTAGCGCTATCTTCGCCCGGACGGAAAAGTACAAGAATTCGCCGTCGACCTTATCAATAAAAGAATGGAATGAGTTACCCTCCAGAATTGCCACGATAACACAGTCTTCTTTATTTCATTCAGCATTACTAACGTATTTACAATCCTAGCACTTTTAGTAGCATTTTTCTCTCCCAGAGCACTTATTCGCTTTCGCTATTTGGTTGTTGCTTCGTTGAGTGAGAATTTTGTAAGAATATTTACCTTGTTAATATGTTTCACGGCTTGCTGTACCCCGAAGTGCTGTATTTACCACCTGCGATGCTCCTTCATTTGTGAAAATTGTGTTCTGCTTTATGTCCCCCCCGCCCCTCTATGTAATGCCCCTGTGGGCCCTTAGGGTATCTAAATAAATAAATAAATAAATAAATAAATAAATAAATAAATAAATAAATAAATAAAAAAATAAATAAATAAATAAATAAATAAATAAATAAATAAATAAATAAATAAACAGCTGGACGCCACGGTGACCTTGTGATAATTACTAGGTGCTTACGTGCGATGACAACTTATGCAAGGGGTCACGGGGGTCGGCGTCGGGAGAGATACATAGCTGGACAAGATCGGCGGTGCCGCGAATGCGCCCTGCGGGGAATTTTCCCCAGAGGGGTAGAGGGGTCACTATCACGAATTCACGACCTGCACCCGCAGTCAATGACCGAACAAGACAAACTGCTATGTGCATACCCAGTCCGCGTCTTTTATTAGACGACGAGTTTCCTCTTCCTTCACTTAATCGCACAGGCGGCGCAGTGTCTCTATGCTCATGGCGCTTGGGGGTGTTTCGCAAGGAACAATGAACGAGAGAAAACTGAAAAATAAGGAGAGGCCGCAATTAACGCCTAGGACTGAAGAATGTACAAGTAGCGTCGCTAGTTTAGAAGCGAGAAAGGAAACGAAGGAGCGCGCTGTCTGTCTTTTATAATCACGCGTATACTGCTGAACCTCAGCGATGGTCTTGCGTTATTCTTCTGTTCAAATGTTGACCTAAAGAATAAAGTGCGCGTTTATTAGGAAGCCGTTAAATAACCAGAGCGCTTCGTCGAGGAGAAAGACCTTCGGGGCAGTCCGCTCGAGTGCTCCATAGGGGAGCAGCCCCGAGTCTGTTCGAGAGAGCCTCATTTATCGAGGACAAGCGGACCATCACTAATTACATCGCGAGCAGGGAAACCGCGCGCAAGGCACTGCCTTCTTCCCCTCCCCAGAAAGAGGCTCTTGCATATGTGGACTGCAAAGTTCTGCTCAAGTCTGGCCGAGCTTCCACTGGCACTTCGTTCAGTAGATCAGCGCTTTGTCACTCATGGGCCTTCTGAATTGTGAACAATGGAAGTACTGTAAGTCGGCGTCGTTCAACCGGATTAATGTAATACAGCATGTGTGTTTCTTATTTTGTAATGCAAAACTACAGTAACTGCTAAAGTCACTGGCATAAGTGCGGTGTTCTGTAGACGATATTATCTTGAATTTTTTTCCTGTTTCAAAAAATTACGTCTCATTTGTTCTCAGATCTGTGCTTTTTAAACACATACAATCTAGGCAAGTCACCTCACTCTGGATACAAACACACCAGCCGCATTCGCTCAAAGCCTGTAATGTTCTGGAGCTAAAGACTATTTCTAGGGTTCAATATTCGTGCCGACTGCAACCGCCCTCCCATGGGGCATACATGAAATATACACAAGTGTATTGACATTGTACTGACATTCCGGTGTGCGTTAGAGCCACAATTCCTCCTAATTAATCGGGAGTCCTTCTGTATGCTGGAAACGGAGCTTTGGACCACCAGAATGCCGAATGACTGACAAACGAGCGTATGCTTGCCTCTCTCTCTCTCTATTCCTTGTTTTATTTTTTTCTATTTTTTAATGGCATCGCGCAAAGCGTGGCCGCATAATGCCTACGTGACCTGCGAAAAGTAACTCTCCATGTGTTTGGCCCCTAACACAATGTTCAGCGCCACAGAATGGCCGCGCCATAAGTTTCTACCTGTTGTTTGCTACGTGTTGATCTAATGCTTTGAGATGCAAAAAGAAGAAATGAAGCACAGCCATTGCTCGCAGAACTATGTATACGCAATGGAAAAAGCTGAGTTTCTCGAACGTCATCTCGACATCTGCAATATTTATAGGAGAACCTGGTCAAGTACTCGTAGATACGCCAAAGTGGAGAGACCAACATAACTTTTGACTATCTTACTGTGCTCATTTAACCTGCACCGAAATCTAAGGACACATGCACTTTTGCATTCTGCCTCCATCTGAATGAAGCCACCTTAGCCGGAAATCTAAACCGCGATCTCGTGTTCAGTTACATAAAACCACAGCCAATTAGCCACCACCGCAGGTGGCTAATTAACAGACAACCATATCTGTGCAGAACACCATGGCGGGAGCGCGCAGACTAGCCTAACGGCGGTGGTAAAGGGTGATCACGATTGCATGGAACACTAAGCTACTAAGTTTCACTCTAAAAAAGTTGAAGTGACTACTTAGTTGTCACGCTATTTACTACCTTAATATAACTGCAGTTGGTAACGGCAAAGTTCGTGATAATACGGACTAAACAAGGTAGTAAGTGTAAGTAATGGGTCTCAGCTACCAATTCCAAACGTAGTTAGCGCCACCCGATACAAAGCTCATAGCCTATACAACTTACATATTGGATCATCTGGCATTTTCCAGAGTGGGTCCGATATATGTGTTACAGGCGTTTGGAATTTGTAGCGGAGGCCTATTAGTAACAGCGACTGCCTTGTTTAGTCAGTAATGTTGCTTACTCTACCGTTACCAACAGCAGTTATACAAAGGTAGTAAATAGTGTGACATCTAAGTAGTAACTACAACGGCTTTTTTAGAGTGTAAGGTAGAATAATTCACACCAGCAGAATCATCGAAAGTAATCGTAATTGAAAAACCACAATGATGGCCTGTCAAAAACCTTCAGAAATAACTCCTTCAGTCATAGTGCACACGTTTGTGTAGCGACTTTTTCTATTGCATTAGCATTCTTAGGGTACTTCAGGCTCTTCCCGGTGGCCAAGTATCTATCTATGTACGTTTCTATCTATGTGTGTTTCACTCTATGTATGTTTGTATTTAACCGTTTTCCCGCCTACTTGGGTCACTGGGTGGTTTGTGGTCGAATGGGTAGCGCATCGCGCTGCTGTGCTGAGGGAACAGGATTCGAAGCCCAGGGCCCTATAACGCAAAACTATTCCAATATGTTTTTATTCCAAACTTCTGACGTTAAATTTGCGTAAGCGCTTACGAAACTATCGGGCGGTGACTCGCAGCATTGTTTGAACCTCCAAGCAAATGCTCTCCTCGTTTATAGGAGGTTGCTTTTGTTGGCTTTCAAGAGAGAGAGAATGATAAATGAAAGGCAGGGAGGTTAACCAGGACTGAGTCCGGTTGGCTACCCTACACTGGGGAAGAGAAAAGGGAAGGGAAACATTAGGAGAAGAAGAGAAAGTCCACTGTGGACATCGCCGACATGGTAACTGTTTTTTTTTTGCTCTATCACTGACGGTCACTCAGTCCGGATCACAGACGGTCACTCAACCCGGTAGTTTTCAAAAATCGCAGCAGCGCTTTTGTGACCTATTGTAGCTGCGATATTCGAGGCCATGGTCACAAGGTCTTGTACAACGTGAATGTCTTTTTATCCAGTTGATTTAGAGCTGTGCACAGGTCATGTCTTTCGTTTTCAAATGATGGGCAGTATCACCGTAGGTGTTTTATGGTCTCCTCGACACCGCAGGCATTGCACTCGGCACTATCACCCATTCCAATCAAACACCTATATGCATTGGTGAAGGCAACGCCGGAGTGTAAGTGGCACAACATTGTTTCCTCACTTCGCGGAAGCCCAGGTAAAAGCCGCAGTTGTCTAGATAGGCTGAGAGAATGCAACCGATGTGGGGTGAATTCGATTTTGTGCCACTTCTCCATTGTCATACTGTGTGCCAGCTTCATTAAGTGTTGGGCTGCGTCAGTAGACAAACGAAAAAGAAAGAGAAAGTCACAACCATTCTAACATGCCATTAACCATGCAGAACCAGTGGCGATCTCTAGGCGACCGAAAAAGAGAACAAGTAAAGAGGACAAGTACAGAAAAAACAAGTAATAAGGAGTAACAACACATTCGAATGAGAATGTCAAAGTAATTTAATGAGTGTCTCGTGAGCGCGCAGGCTTTCTCCTTCATCCTCCTTAGCGTGTGTTTAAGTGACTGTCAACTTTTTAGTATACGCGAATAAATTCGTTCTCCCCTGCAGCTCCGCGTAGCCAGTGCCAGAGCAATTTCGGAACGGGGCTATTTAAAGAAAAAGATGGTTGAGGTTTAATTCTTGTAAACGTAGTTATCACGAGTGAAAAGTCTGTTTGGTTTGGTTTTGCAAAGACTATGCACACAGTGTTTCATTATTGCACGCTCCCGCTCTTGGTAAGCTTCTTTATAACGTGCTAATCTGGCCTCCCTTTGCTCCGGTGTTTCAGCAGCAAACTTTGCCTTTGCTTTAGATTTCGCATCTAGCCGTGTAGCTATATCTACTGGATGATTGGATTCAGCCTGTCGCTTGCGCTGAAGCGCACGCACAGACGGCCCAGCCGGCGCGCCATCCATGGCGAGAATGAGCGACCAAGCGCCGGCGACGCAGCCGTTAAACCCTCGCCTAGACCCGTGGTACAACAGCGGCGAGGCCCCAAGCGAGCGCAGCTGCGACTCCTCTTCGCAGCGGATCACGTGGTGTGACATCACACCTGCTACACTTGCGCTCCGGCGGCTAGCACTCCGGCGGCTCAAGGTCACGGCGACGCGATGAATGACCTTGCGAGACATGGCGTAGTAGAGCTTTCAATCTAAAAAAAAACTGTTTTCTACGGCCTATTAATGCATGTTTCAAGCGTAAGCGTCATTTTGATGTGGTGAGTTTTCGCGGTTTTGTGACGTCTTGTGACAGAAACGCCAAGTGGCTGCAGCCCGAAATGTTTTGACCAATAGCGGTGGGCTGATGATGAAAATGTGTGGAATCGGATATACATTATTTCTTTTGTTTGGCCTAAACATGCATAATCCGTGTGTACACGTCATATTAGAAGGGGGTTTTCACGGTTTTCGGAATACCGCGTGACAGATAGCCGAAGTGGTGTAAGCCTGAAATATATTTAACCAATCGTGGAGGGCTGATAGCAGACATGGAATGGAAACAGCTTGGAATAGCTTTACGTTATAGTGCCTCAACCTTTGGACCGGCTTCGGTGACTGAGTAAGTGTAAATGTTTTATATTTCATCTATGAATTATACATGGTCATTTCCAGATAACACGTTCTCATTACCTGCAAGATCCTCCAAAACGCTCAACCAGACTAAATCATTCTAAAACAATCTATTCTCCCCCAAGTCGTGTTAATGTTTACAAGCACTCCCTTTTTCCATCTGCCATTTCCCAGTGGAACAAGTTAACTAACGATATTGTGTGTTGCAATAACATTGACTCTTTTATTAACCGCATTCAGTGTATTGATTTCTCACCATGATTTTTTTTCATTACATTTCTGTATGACTTCTGTATGACATTCTCTGTATCGACTTTTCCCCATGATGTTTTAATCATTACATTTCTGTACCACTCCTGCACGGGCCGTGAAGGGCCTGCAGTATATTCAAATAAAAAAAAATATCTGCCGCTCTTCAACGAACCTCTTCCATGCCGACATGGGTTGCCGTAGATGCGGGGCGGTACGTACCGCTCTCCGAGGAAAATATTTGACGCCCACTTGGAGCACGATTATGTGCCACTTGGTAAAGGTATGCGCCACTTTGCTGGCCTTCAACGAATCCCTCAGATTCCAACTTGGGTTACTGGGTATATGCAAATAGGTGTGAGCCACGCTTCAGTGAGCATCGTTGCCGCCACCTTGGGTAACTAGGTATGTGCCACATGAAATGTGCCGTTCAACAACGGTGAAAGCAATCCCTGAAATTTCTCCCATGCTGAGCGGAATCGAACCAACGTCACAAGGGTTCCTCAAGGACAGCAACCCGACGTATTAGCAGGCTGCGCCACAAGTGCACTGGGTATGTGCAGCTTTTCAATGAACGTCTTTCACGCCAACGCTTTAGTGAGCTGCGCCATGAGTGCACTGGTTATGCGTCGCTCTTCCATGAACATCTCGCCAACGGGGGTCACAGAGTATGTGCCACTGGGAATGTGCCGTTTTACAAGGGTGAAACCAATCCCTGAAATTTCTCCCATGCTGAGCGGAATCGAACCAACGTCACAAGGGTTCCTCAAGGACAGCAACCCGACGTAATAGCAGGCTGCGCCACAAGTGCACTGGGTATGTGCAGCTTTTCAATGAACGTCTTTCACGCCAACGCTTTAGTGAGCTGCGCCATGAGTGCACTGGTTATGCGTCGCTCTTCCATGAACATCTCGCCAACGGGGGTCACAGAGTATGTGCCACTGGGAATGTGCCGTTTTACAAGGGTGAAACCAATCCCTGAAATTTCTCCCATGCTGAGCGGAATCGAACCAACGTCACAAGGGTTCCTCAAGGACAGCAACCCGACGTAATAGCAGGCTGCGCCACAAGTGCACTGGGTATGTGCAGCTTTTCAATGAACGTCTTTCACGCCAACGCTTTAGTGAGCTGCGCCATGAGTGCACTGGTTATGCGTCGCTCTTCCATGAACATCTCGCCAACGGGGGTCACAGAGTATGTGCCACTGGGAATGTGCCGTTTTACAAGGGTGAAACCAATCCCTGAAATTTCTCCCATGCTGAGCGGAATCGAACCAACGTCACAAGGGTTCCTCAAGGACAGCAACCCGACGTAATAGCAGGCTGCGCCACAAGTGCACTGGGTATGTGCAGCTTTTCAATGAACGTCTTTCACGCCAACGCTTTAGTGAGCTGCGCCATGAGTGCACTGGTTATGCGTCGCTCTTCCATGAACATCTCGCCAACGGGGGTCACAGAGTATGTGCCACTGGGAATGTGCCGTTTTACAAGGGTGAAACCAATCCCTGAAATTTCTCCCATGCTGAGCGGAATCGAACCAACGTCACAAGGGTTCCTCAAGGACAGCAACCCGACGTAATAGCAGGCTGCGCCACAAGTGCACTGGGTATGTGCAGCTTTTCAATGAACGTCTTTCACGCCAACGCTTTAGTGAGCTGCGCCATGAGTGCACTGGTTATGCGTCGCTCTTCCATGAACATCTCGCCAACGGGGGTCACAGAGTATGTGCCACTGGGAATGTGCCGTTTTACAAGGGTGAAACCAATCCCTGAAATTTCTCCCATGCTGAGCGGAATCGAACCAACGTCACAAGGGTTCCTCAAGGACAGCAACCCGACGTAATAGCAGGCTGCGCCACAAGTGCACTGGGTATGTGCAGCTTTTCAATGAACGTCTTTCACGCCAACGCTTTAGTGAGCTGCGCCATGAGTGCACTGGTTATGCGTCGCTCTTCCATGAACATCTCGCCAACGGGGGTCACAGAGTATGTGCCACTGGGAATGTGCCGTTTTACAAGGGTGAAACCAATCCCTGAAATTTCTCCCATGCTGAGCGGAATCGAACCAACGTCACAAGGGTTCCTCAAGGACAGCAACCCGACGTAATAGCAGGCTGCGCCACAAGTGCACTGGGTATGTGCAGCTTTTCAATGAACGTCTTTCACGCCAACGCTTTAGTGAGCTGCGCCATGAGTGCACTGGTTATGCGTCGCTCTTCCATGAACATCTCGCCAACGGGGGTCACAGAGTATGTGCCACTGGGAATGTGCCGTTTTACAAGGGTGAAACCAATCCCTGAAATTTCTCCCATGCTGAGCGGAATCGAACCAACGTCACAAGGGTTCCTCAAGGACAGCAACCCGACGTAATAGCAGGCTGCGCCACAAGTGCACTGGGTATGTGCAGCTTTTCAATGAACGTCTTTCACGCCAACGCTTTAGTGAGCTGCGCCATGAGTGCACTGGTTATGCGTCGCTCTTCCATGAACATCTCGCCAACGGGGGTCACAGAGTATGTGCCACTGGGAATGTGCCGTTTTACAAGGGTGAAACCAATCCCTGAAATTTCTCCCATGCTGAGCGGAATCGAACCAACGTCACAAGGGTTCCTCAAGGACAGCAACCCGACGTAATAGCAGGCTGCGCCACAAGTGCACTGGGTATGTGCAGCTTTTCAATGAACGTCTTTCACGCCAACGCTTTAGTGAGCTGCGCCATGAGTGCACTGGTTATGCGTCGCTCTTCCATGAACATCTCGCCAACGGGGGTCACAGAGTATGTGCCACTGGGAATGTGCCGTTTTACAAGGGTGAAACCAATCCCTGAAATTTCTCCCATGCTGAGCGGAATCGAACCAACGTCACAAGGGTTCCTCAAGGACAGCAACCCGACGTAATAGCAGGCTGCGCCACAAGTGCACTGGGTATGTGCAGCTTTTCAATGAACGTCTTTCACGCCAACGCTTTAGTGAGCTGCGCCATGAGTGCACTGGTTATGCGTCGCTCTTCCATGAACATCTCGCCAACGGGGGTCACAGAGTATGTGCCACTGGGAATGTGCCGTTTTACAAGGGTGAAACCAATCCCTGAAATTTCTCCCATGCTGAGCGGAATCGAACCAACGTCACAAGGGTTCCTCAAGGACAGCAACCCGACGTAATAGCAGGCTGCGCCACAAGTGCACTGGGTATGTGCAGCTTTTCAATGAACGTCTTTCACGCCAACGCTTTAGTGAGCTGCGCCATGAGTGCACTGGTTATGCGTCGCTCTTCCATGAACATCTCGCCAACGGGGGTCACAGAGTATGTGCCACTGGGAATGTGCCGTTTTACAAGGGTGAAACCAATCCCTGAAATTTCTCCCATGCTGAGCGGAATCGAACCAACGTCACAAGGGTTCCTCAAGGACAGCAACCCGACGTAATAGCAGGCTGCGCCACAAGTGCACTGGGTATGTGCAGCTTTTCAATGAACGTCTTTCACGCCAACGCTTTAGTGAGCTGCGCCATGAGTGCACTGGTTATGCGTCGCTCTTCCATGAACATCTCGCCAACGGGGGTCACAGAGTATGTGCCACTGGGAATGTGCCGTTTTACAAGGGTGAAACCAATCCCTGAAATTTCTCCCATGCTGAGCGGAATCGAACCAACGTCACAAGGGTTCCTCAAGGACAGCAACCCGACGTAATAGCAGGCTGCGCCACAAGTGCACTGGGTATGTGCAGCTTTTCAATGAACGTCTTTCACGCCAACGCTTTAGTGAGCTGCGCCATGAGTGCACTGGTTATGCGTCGCTCTTCCATGAACATCTCGCCAACGGGGGTCACAGAGTATGTGCCACTGGGAATGTGCCGTTTTACAAGGGTGAAACCAATCCCTGAAATTTCTCCCATGCTGAGCGGAATCGAACCAACGTCACAAGGGTTCCTCAAGGACAGCAACCCGACGTAATAGCAGGCTGCGCCACAAGTGCACTGGGTATGTGCAGCTTTTCAATGAACGTCTTTCACGCCAACGCTTTAGTGAGCTGCGCCATGAGTGCACTGGTTATGCGTCGCTCTTCCATGAACATCTCGCCAACGGGGGTCACAGAGTATGTGCCACTGGGAATGTGCCGTTTTACAAGGGTGAAACCAATCCCTGAAATTTCTCCCATGCTGAGCGGAATCGAACCAACGTCACAAGGGTTCCTCAAGGACAGCAACCCGACGTAATAGCAGGCTGCGCCACAAGTGCACTGGGTATGTGCAGCTTTTCAATGAACGTCTTTCACGCCAACGCTTTAGTGAGCTGCGCCATGAGTGCACTGGTTATGCGTCGCTCTTCCATGAACATCTCGCCAACGGGGGTCACAGAGTATGTGCCACTGGGAATGTGCCGTTTTACAAGGGTGAAACCAATCCCTGAAATTTCTCCCATGCTGAGCGGAATCGAACCAACGTCACAAGGGTTCCTCAAGGACAGCAACCCGACGTAATAGCAGGCTGCGCCACAAGTGCACTGGGTATGTGCAGCTTTTCAATGAACGTCTTTCACGCCAACGCTTTAGTGAGCTGCGCCATGAGTGCACTGGTTATGCGTCGCTCTTCCATGAACATCTCGCCAACGGGGGTCACAGAGTATGTGCCACTGGGAATGTGCCGTTTTACAAGGGTGAAACCAATCCCTGAAATTTCTCCCATGCTGAGCGGAATCGAACCAACGTCACAAGGGTTCCTCAAGGACAGCAACCCGACGTATCAGCAGGCTGCGCCACAAGTGCACTGGGTATGTGCAGCTTTTCAATGAACGTCTTTCACGCCAACGCTTTAGTGAGCTGCGCCATGAGTGCACTGGTTATGCGTCGCTCTTCCATGAACATCTCGCCAACGGGGGTCACAGAGTATGTGCCACTGGGAATGTGCCGTTTTACAAGGGTGAAACCAATCCCTGAAATTTCTCCCATGCTGAGCGGAATCGAACCAACGTCACAAGGGTTCCTCAAGGACAGCAACCCGACGTATAGCAGGCTGCGCCACAAGTGGACTGGGTATGTGCAGCTTTTCAATGAACGTCTTTCACGCCAACGCTTTAATGAGCTGCGCCATGAGTGCACTGGTTATGCGTCGCTCTTCCATGAACATCTCGCCAACGGGGGTCACAGAGTATGTGCCAATGGGTGTGCGGCAAGCAAGGGAACAGTTATGAGCGTTCGCAGACACCAACGAGCCACGATTCTAGTCTCGGAGGCCACGCGCGGATTTATCGGCAGCGCCATTAGATGGCGCGGTGACTATATCTCGCGGTGATACAGTCGATTGACACTCGTGGTGGACGGAGGTGTTTCTCCGGGGCTCCGGGGCGGCGACGAAAACACAAGTTCTTTGTGCATGCTTTGAGCTTGCTTCTGTTGTTAGACTTGCTGTTTTTTAGACTTTAAATAGTAGGTTGGAAGCAGGAGGGCTATCAGATATTGTTCTTTATTTTCTTCGTGTGTGTATCGGGTGTATTTCGCTTTTTTATGACAGTCAGCACGTCTTTTCCTGACACGTGTTTAAATACGTGCCACCACATGGTACGTTAAGTATTTAGTCTTGAAATAGTAGGTTGGAAGTGTGAAGGATATCAGCCATTAGTGTTTTTAGCGTGTGTGTATTTGTATCGAGAATGTTGCTTTTGTAAGGCAGTCAGAGCGGGGCCACGTGTCCGAACCCGTGCGAATGTGAGTCATGAATTAAGTCTGCTCGATATTTATTGCAGATACATTGTGACTAATTGCAGATAAATAAATTCTGGCATTTTAAGGTTTTAGGTCCTGTGTGTATCGGCCTTTTGTAGGTACGTGCTTCGGAAGGTTCGGTGATAGCGTTTGAGAATTCCAAGTGCAACATATGGAAAACAGGGCGGGAAAGCGTGCAGGGTGCGGGGGCCCCTCAAGATAGACGAGGGGACCGATGATAATAGCGTGGAAACAGCCAATCGACAGACACTGTGATGTCAATGCTAGGCTAAAGAAAATGAAGGATGTCCAGAACAAGCTTGTGAATCGGATCGCAGAGCTGAGAAATGAACTCAATATGGTACGTGATGCAGGGAAGGCAGCGGAAGAAAGACTCAAAGTAGCCGAGGAAAAATTGAACA
Source organism: Dermacentor silvarum (assembly GCF_013339745.2). NCBI lineage: Eukaryota > Metazoa > Arthropoda > Arachnida > Ixodida > Ixodidae > Dermacentor > Dermacentor silvarum. Next base: position 67,735,060 of record NC_051162.1, read on the forward strand.
GGGCCGCCATTACGAACGAAAATGTTAGTTAGTTAATTCAGGTTTAATGGCGGAAAAGCGACAAAGGCCATGCTACGCCAGCCACAAGGTATTAAAAAATGAAATGTTAATGTAGCGAAAGTTGCGTTACCTTATATTCTATGTAAAAAACCGGCTTCATCTAAAAACTTGAAGAAGTCAGTGAATGGCACTAGCGGATCATCTCCTAATAATGAGGCGGGGTGTAAAGGTATGCGTGAGTTATACAGATTCTGCAAAAGTTTCCGTCTGTGTGTTTCTATATGTGGACATGTCATAACAATGTGTATTACTGTGACAGGTTCATGACATTTATCGCAGGTTGGCGGATCTTCTTTTCGAAGTAAGAAATTGTGTGTCAGATGTGTGTGCCCTATTCGAAGTCGACATAAGATCACCTCATAGAACCGTTGCTGGTGACTGCACGATTTCCACTCGCCAAGCAGGGGTTTGGTTATATGTAACTTGTTGTTAATGCAGGAGTCCCATTCTTGTTGCCATTTTAATGTCAGGGCTTTGCGAATTGCTCGGATACTGTCTTTATATGGAATTTTTGAGTGAGTTAGGTCTTTGTGTGCTTCCATGGCCGCGCATCTATCTGCCGATTCATTCCCTGGTATCCCAACATGGCTAGGGACCCAGCAGAATCGTATGGTTCGTCCGTATTTGTTATTCTCAACCATGTTCAAGATATCTCCAAGCAGCGGTTCACAGGCGGATTTTAAATTTAATGCTCTGAGTGCACTCAACGAATCGGTGTAAATGACAGCACTCTTCTGTTTGTCGGTGATAACTTTGTTTACTGCCGTCCATATAGCCATAACTTCGGCGGTAAAGACTGAAGCGGAATTATGTATTCGAATGCTATTTTCCCAATTTTCCGTTACGGTTCCCACACCCACGTATTCTTGTGTTTTTGAACCATCTGTGTAAAATTCTGTGTGATCTTTATATTTATCTTGAATAGTGCGGAACTCTTGCATTAAGTGTTCTTGTGGGGTGTCCTTTTTCTTTAAGTGGGTTAGTGTCCAGTCACATAGTTGTGTAAAATCGCACCATGGGGCCAGTCTTTGCGGCCTTTCAGCAACCTGCAGGACCTCATGAGGAATGCTATAAATCTGGAAGTATTCCTGATGTCGTAAGACAAGTGGCCGTATCATGTTCGGTTTATTTGTGTAGTGTAATCGAGAATTGCATTGTGTTACGATTTTGTAGCATATGTTGTGGTGTTGACCGAATCCTCAGTACATAGGAAAGGGTTAGTAGTGCGCTGCGGTGCTGTACGGAAGGCTCATTGCAGTCAACGTATAAACTTTGGGCAGACGATGTTCTGTAGGCACCGCTCGCCAATCGTAGGCCAAGATTGTGAATTGGATCAACTCGTTTAATGTAAGATTGCCTGGCTGCACCATAAACTACACTACCGTAGTCGAGAATCCTACGCACAAGGGACCGGTAAATACGTAGTAGGCATATTCGATCAGATCCCCAGTGCTTGTGCGATAACACTTTGAGAATATTTATTGCTTTATTTGCCTTAATTTTTGTTGTGTTAATGTGGGCGAAGAAGCTTAGTTTTGTGTCAAATGTTACGCCTAAAAATTTGTGGTCTTGTTTGACCGGCAGCGTTGCGCCATCCAGTGTCAGAACCGGATCGCAACGTAAGCCACGCTTCTGGGAAAACAGCACTGTAACGGTTTTGTGGGTTGAGAAGCGGAAACCATTTTTGTCAGCCCATTGTGTGAGATTATTTATTGTTATTTGTAGCTGTCTTTCGCAGGTGGATATGTTTGAGGCGCGGCAAGCCACTTGCAAATCGTCGACACATATTGAATGCATAACAGACGACGGAATTATTTTGTTTACAGAGTTCATTTTGACTATGAAAAGTGTCGTGCTGAGAATGCAACCTTGTGGGACGCCATTTTCTTGTGTAAATGTGCGGGAAAGTTTTGTGCCGAGACATACCTGAAATGTTCTATTTGACATGAAATCGTATAGGCAGTTTAGCATTCTCCCACCAATTCCCAATTCAGCCAGGTCTCTTAAAATTCCATACCGCCACGTGGTATCTTACGCTTTTTCTAAGTCAAATAAAACCGCGAGACAGTGTTGTTGTGTAGAAACGCATCACGTATTTCGTGTTCTAGTCGGACGAGATGATCAGTGGTGGAGCAGCCCTTTTTGTATCCGCACTGGTGTGTGTCTATTAGGTTTCTTGATTCAAGGTTGAATGTGAGTCTCGTGTTTATAATGCTCCCATATGATTTGGCTAGACAACTTGTTAGTGCAATGGGTCTGTAGCTGCTTGGGGATGATGCAGGTTTACCAGATTTTAGAAAAGGCACTACTACTGCGTTTTTCCAGTCTTTAGGCATTACCCCAGATTGCCATACCTTGTTGAAAAAATTGAAGGAATGCCTCTACCGATGCTTGAGAAAGGTGCGCCAGCATTGTGTAGTGGACCCGGTCAAGACCTGTTGCTGTTTTTTTACCGGCCGAAAGGACTCTGTTTAATTCCTGCATTGTAAGAGTGGCATTATATAGTTCCATTGAAGCACCGTTAGTGGGAAGTCTCTGTTTCTCTGCTGACTGTTTGTATTTTAAAAATGTGTTTGAGTAATTTGCTGAGCTTGAGATGTTGTAAAAGTGTTCGCCTAATAAGTTGGCCTGGTCTTCAAGTGTTGTTTGTGTGCCTGGACTTGTAAGTAGTGGTATTGTGTGTGATGCGTACTCTCTTTAAACTTTCTGACCCGGTCCCACATTTGTTTAGGTGTGACCAAACTATTAATTGAGGATACGTATTTTTGCCATGACAATTTCTCCGCCTGGCGCCGAACAAATCTTGCTTTGGCTTTGGCCTGTTTAAAGCCTAGGAGGTTGTTGTAGGTTGGATACCTTCGCAAGATTCCCCAGGCTTTATTTTGTTGTTTTTCAGCTTCGGTACACTCGTCTGTCCACCACAGATTTAGTTTTTTACGCAGAATACCGGATGACTGAGGTATCGCTGTTTCTGCGGTGGAGATTATGACCTGAACGAACTTTTTATTGAGTTCGTGAACGCTCTGTTCTGGTGAGAAGGCTATTTCCAGTTTAGCATGCTCCATAAAAACTGACCAGTCAGCGAGTTGCAGTTTCCACCGGTGTGGCTTAGTGCCTAAGGTTGGTGGTGATGGTAAGAGTTTTATGATTGCGGGCAGGTGATCACTACCATATGACGTGTCGAGGGCTTCCCATTTAAGATCGCTAAAAAGAGACGGTGAGCAAAAAGCTAAATCTAAACAACTAAATGTACGTGAAGTCGGTGAAAAATATGTTGATGCACCCGAGTTTAAAAGGCAGATATCATTTGACAAAATTAAATCTTCAATGAGCTGGCAGTTTTGTCACTGCCCCAAAGAGTCCCATGAGCATTAAAATCTCCTACTAAAATAAAAGGCACCGGTAACTGGTCTGTTAAATTTTCTAGATCCTTAATATTACAATGGGTATGGGGTGGAAGGTACAGTGAGCAAATGGTGATGGTCTTGTGAGACAGAACGGTGACCGCTACAGTCTCGAGAGATGTATTTAATTGGACATTTCGGGTAGGAGTGCCGCCCTGCACTACTATGGCGACTCCTCCTGACAGACGGCTGGAGTGTTCGCGGTCCTTACGTATGACAGTAAAACCTTTCAAAAATTGTGCATTTTTGGGGCCTAAGTTCGTTTCTTGAAGGCAGAATGCAACTGGCGATAGCTTATTTATGATGTCTTTGATGTCACCTAGATTATGAATCAGGCCTCTACAGTTCCAATGGATGATGAAAGCCATTGTAAGACAAATAAAATTGTATACTTATGTGTGTGTGAGCTACAAAATGATAGGTGACATGTAATATAAAGATCACTACTCTAATCAAGGGCGGTAGCCGTTCAGGTTACCGGTCCCTTTGTCGGCGCAGTTACAAGAAGTTTTTCCTTCTTGGCGCGCTCCAGAGAGCGCGGATCTTTTGGGTCAATGACGCCGGGGTTTTTGGGTCGACCTCCATTGCCTTCTCCGAGGAGCTGGACGATCGAGAACCAGGCACCGAAACGCGCGTCTCAGGCAGTGAAATTCGGTTCAGCTTTGGGCCCTGCGACACTGTGGTCTGCAGGCCCGTCTTCGATGATGATGGCGCAGCACTGGCTGCAGCCATCAAGGGGGCGGATGGAGTTTCTACGGACACACTCTGTGTGGACCCTGTAGACTCCTGAAACCGGTGTGGCGCTGCCCCCTGCCGCGCCGCACTGGCATAGCTAACTTGAGGTAAGTGCCCTAGCCTTTTCCTCGCTTCGTAAAATGAGATTTTTTCTTTTACTGTGATTGCGATGATCTCTTTTTCTTTTTTCCAGCAAGGGCAGCTCCGTGAGTAAGCTGGATGGTCTCCCTTGCAATTGACACAAAGTGCTGGACCATTGCAATTGTCTGAAGGATGGTCGTTGGCACTACACTTCGCGCATATTTCTTTACCTCTGCATGATTGTGATGCATGACCGAACCTCTGGCACTTGAAGCACCACCTAGGGTTCGGTATGTATGGTCGGACGTTGATTTTCAAGTATCCTGCATTGAGTGAAGTGGGCACAGTACTGGTTCCAAATGTTAGTATTACGTGTTTCGTGGGGATCTGTTGGTCGTTTCGCCTAAGTGTAATTCGTTGCACTTTAATTACATTTTGCTCTTGGAAACCTTCAAGCAGCTCTTCATCACTGAGAATCAGGAAATCTTCTTCTGATATCACTCCTCTGCTTGTATTTAGGGAGCTATGTGGGGAGATTGTTACATTAATGTCACCGATACTGGTGAGTTGGGCGAGCTTTTCAACTTGGTCTTTTTTTTTCAGTTCGAGGAGGAGGTCTCCGCTAGCCATCTTTGTGGCTTTGTAGTCAGGTCCAACCGTGTTTGCGAGGCATTTCGATACAAGGAAGGGTGAGAGTTTTCTTACGCTTGTGTTGCCTTCACATGAAGGACATGGTACTTTGGGAAGGTGTCTAGGGCCCGGATTCAGAAATGCTCCTAACCTTAGACCATTTCCCTACCTTACGCAAGGAGTCCTTCATGCTACCTAAACGTTAGGCGCCCTCAGAAGGCCATCGCGAATTATAAAAGCTTCCTTTTACCTTCCCTGTGGAAGGAGCGCCTCACTAAAGTCCCTAGATATTTTTTTGCTTAAAATCTAGGGACTTTACGCCTCACCAAAGGAAGTGGAACGTTACAGGCTTCTGGTTTTGAGATTACTTACGAAAATATGCAAAATATTTCTAATGAATTGCCAAAGTAAACTTCCGGCGCTGTTAGAATTGCATTTCTACTTCTATATAAGGGCATAAATACCATTTCTTTCGTCAATGACGTAAAAATAGCTCAAAAATGATGCACATGGCAGGAAAGCAAGCTCAGCCTAGTAACTTTGGCAGCATCTGACAGTTCGGTTGGTCAGGCGTCGCTTTCTTTTTCTTTTTGGCCTGCGTTTTGTTTCGTGTGTGTGTGTATTTGCCATGCCGCGCAACACTTATTTCACGGAGGAAGAAAAGTTGGCTGTGGCTTAACTCAGTTATGCCTGGGTGTGCGTAGCTAGAGGTACGGTTAATCTTATTGTTTAGCTTGGTTCTCTCTACAGTTACGTCTTTTTCATTTAGCTTCGTACGTCTGAATGTTTAGGTTTGGTTGTTACCTCTCGTTAAGTTATGGTTATATTAAAGACTAGACATTATTAAATGGTAACGTATTTATTGTGATAGTCTTCATCTTGTTGTTTCTCAATTGCCACAAAGACGGCCTGATGGTCGGTGAGGCGGGAGGATAAGGGGTTGATGTCCAGTGACTTGAACACGTTTCGGGTGCTATCCTCATCTGAATCCACTCGCCTGGCCACTTCGTACTTACGACGCTTCTCGAGGCGTGCGGCTTGTTCTTCCTCCGTCTCTTCTGCGTCGTCTACACCGGGGCTTTTAATGGGTATATAAGTACAATCTATGCACCCAGTAACCCTGGGGAATCCTCCAATGGCATAGAACCTAGTCATGACTGACCTCGCTTCACTGGCGTTTGGCAGCCGAATGTATTTGGGATACAGACGTAGGCATATCAGCTGTGTCTTATCTCAAATGCATCGGCATATAGAGGGTTGGGATACACACACAAGGTCCCCTACAACAGTTTGCATGGCACCCGTTCCGTAAAAACGCAGTGCGATGAGGACCTTCAATAGAGCAGGTAGCGGCGCTCCTCTGTTGTCAGTGTTACAAAGCAGTTGCAGCTCTGTCAGTATGGTTGCAACAGCTCGCTTGGAAAAACGATACCGGGCTAGATACTCCACTTCGTTGTAGTGTTCCAGTGGATAATGCCTGTCAATCACATGCCAGACTGGAGTCAACGGTGGAGGCTTGTACACAGTCCCGTAAAGAAGTTCACTTGCACGCCGAAGAAACCTTGCATAGCTTTCGAAGCTATCGTCTTCGGATAAATATCGCAAGGCCGTCATTCTCGCGGCTCGCTTTTCACAGAAAAACGGAATCACAACAGAAATGGCACAAAGCGCAGTCTGCGGAGCCAAACTGGACGTCAATACACGGCGGCTGGCTGCCGCGGCGTTGGCTGCGCACGGCACCTATCCAAGCCGAGCGTACCGCGTGCAAAGTCATGCGGAGAAGCATACGTTCAGGTAGAGGAGCGGGGTTAGGAAGCATGAAGGTAGCATGCCGGCTTCCTAAGCGTGAGGAAGCACCAAGGAGGCCCTAACTTAGTGCCCCTTAGTAAGGGACGTTCCAGAATTGACTCCAGGTCGCCTTACAGCGTGTAAGACGTCCTTAGTAAGGAAAGGAGCGTTTCAGAATCCAGGCCTAGGTCGGTTCGAAGGGTAAATTGGAAGATTGCATCTGTGCGACCTCTTTTCAGAGGCCGATCTGAAAGTCGGGGGAACGCTTCTGCCATAATATGTTTTCAAAATTCGGCGGCGGTGGTAGCCACCCACCACCGAGCCCAACAAGGGGACGAGAAAACAGGTTACGAGAAACCTGCAGACGCCAGCTATGCACCGCCACTATAACCTAATGTACATACCCAAGACTGGATACATTACACACGGTTAACCCTTGCCGCCCAGAAATTCGGAAGTAAGAAGAAGAGAAAAGAAGACAGGAAAGATTTAAAGCGAGAGAGAAAGACGAAGATTTGAGAGGGGGACAGGAAAAGGCGACTACCGATTTCCCCCGGGTGGGTCAGTCCGGGGGTGCCGTCTACGTGAAGCAGAGGCCAAAGAGGTGTGTTGCCTCCGCCGAGAGGTCATAAAGGTCCAAACACCCGGCATCCGCTCAACCCCCAGGATCCCCCTTTGCCCGGACACGGCTAAGCCGCGCAAAGTTAGACGCGGGAGGGTCCAACCCTCATGTGCTCGGGTCCATGGTGTCGTAACACACCAAACGCCTGCTTACGCAGACGCCCCTACGGGTTGAAAGAAAATGGTAGTGCCGATGAAACACCGGCTCCCGGCGAGACAGGACCGCGCGGACGCCGTATCTTGAAAGTGATCTGCGAAGTGCGCGCCCGTGCGGTCCTCCTCTTCATAGGAATCTGCGATGGGGAGAACGTGCATGCGCCGAGTGCCGGTAGCTTCATATGCACTGTGTTTTCGACGTTTAGGTCGCGTTGAAGTGTGACGGGAGACAGCGCGAAGGTCAATTTGCCCGCTGTTGCTGGCGCGCTTTCTCACTACGGCGTTTTCACAGCGAGTTTCCACGGTAATCGACCGAGATGCGTTAATGCTTACCTGTGCGCGCGTAACAACGTTCTGGTCTATTCAGTTAGTAAGTGAATGTTTACAACTTTATACGGCCCATTAAACTACTACTCTTGCTTCGTATAACTCTCTACTAATTTGATGTCGCAATCGATGCTTCGTCTTTCGGGCGAAACTGCGAATTTTTTTTCAAGTGACGCCTAGCAGACCAAAGCATCACGTACCTATGCCAGCGATGCCACACTCGGCTCCCCAATAACAATACAAGGTCAAGCGAAGATCATTAGGGCGCCATCTAAATAATTTTTCCATATGTTCTCCATTTTTCCTGATGGTTTTTCCATACATGTAGAAGGTCTTTTCTCTATGCGTGTGCAAAAAAAAGAAAAAGAAAATAAAATAAAGGAAAGTCACAGTATGATCCATGGTTCGACCCTTTAAACGAATTTGATATGAGACTACCGATGCAGATCCATTTTGTCTCCGAAGCGCGACACGAATGGTGGGACGTGCTTCCAATATGCCGCGAACAGAGTGTATTAATAATGCTCGGTGCTTTTCACCAGATGATAATCGAAGGTGGTGGCGAGAGCGAACCCACTTCGTTTGCCTGAAACGAAAACAGATGATGGTGCAGAGTGTTACTGGCGCTAAAGATTTATCTGATAATTGCAAGAAAGGCGTTCCGAAACTGGTACATTTGGTGGCATTTTCCATTTGGGGGCCAATTAACGACGGGGTTGTGTGCATGCAAGCGCCTACCAAGGTAGTGCAGTATAAAAAGAAAGTAACGGAAAGAAAGTATAGGGTTAAGTAAAGGGCTCTATGTACGAGCAAGATGGTACTAAAGCATGGTAAGATGGCGTAGCTCAAGTTAAGGCAACTCGACGGCGGTTGACATCGAAGAAATAAAGACAAGGTCTTCTTGGGGAGCCTCACTTCCCTCTCGAATACAAGAACACAGAAAAAGCATGGAACAAAAAAACCATACTGTACGCTAATGTGCCCCCAAAGACCTTGTCTTTCTTCGATGTCAGCAGCTGTTGACACACTTTTTTTTTCTGGTCACTCCACAGTAGCCTCACTGTATGTGCTTCATATAATGTCTGTATATAAACTTCACCCAGCCCACCAGCAAAAGTCAGTTGGATTTGCGCTTTTGTATGTCTGTTCACGTGTTCTGTTCCCCTATATTGTGTTCAACCTGCCGTCATATATAGTTAAGATGACGTGGCCGGCGCAGATTATATATAAATATGAAAAAATATTCCTGTCAACCGCCCTGCCTACTCTGGCGCAAGTGTCTTCGTGCGCCGTTATTACGGCTGTCCAACCAGCACGGGAATTATAGGGAGACCACGAATTACCTAAATTCCTCCTTAAGCCTTCAGACATTGGTTATTCTTTTATCAACATTCTTGCAGCAGTTCTTTCATAGCAAATTTGTTGTATAAATCAGTTAGTCTCAGTTAGCCTTTCATTTCTACGATTAGCTGGGTTTCGAACATTACAATGAAAAAATAATTGCTTAGAATATAAAAACAGTTGCACAAGTGTTCATACCCAAACGAAGCCTAGAATTAGCGACTCACATGCTCTAGAACATGAACCTGGATTCAGCTCGCAAGACCGGTTCTTCGCCTTTGCGGGTGTGAGTCGTCGTAAAGTGCACCACTTATCTTGAACTTTTTTAATTTTATTGCGATAACAATTATACGACATTTTAGGGCCGTTCGCCACGTCATGGCCGCTGTGGTATTCTGGGGGCGACAGCGTATGCGCGAACCAGCTCACCGCGCCCACTCTGTCCGCTAGTCTGGAGGTCACGTGATCTGCTGCGTGTGCTAACGCGAACATGTGAGGGGGAGTCGAGATGGCTGATGGCTTGAACTAGGCCACGTGAACTGTAGATTTGGAAGCGCAGCACAGTTGAAATGGTGAAGGGACCGGTGGCACGGGACCTTAACTTTAGAATAAGCCTGTCGCCCAGTGTTGGAGGTCCCTTGAAATGCGGAGTTTCGAAGACGCAGCACCGTCCAAATGGTCGAGGGAGCGGCAGCACGAAATGTTCACTATGGGACAAGCACGCACTCCCCGCTGCTGGCGGTTTTCATTCCACCAGCGTTGTGACAAGTGCTCGAGGTCATTCCGTGAACTCTGTCTATGCGTGTCCTTGGGTGCGTGACACACGCCTATTTAGCTGTAAGCGAATGTTTACTGCAGCAGTTTATACTGCTCATTCAACTACGAGCCCTACTTCATGTAATAGACGAATACTTTGCTATCGCTGTAGATATCGCTGTGGGAAACTGCGACATTTTCTTTTCAGTCTTGTTTTTTTTCTTTTTTTTTGCGGGAACTCTCGTTAAATGTGTCCGAGGCCACTAGATGAGTGATAGAATATGATTCCCTACAGTCACTACAATTAGTTGGTTGTGGTGATTATTGCATTGCACTTCGAGGGGTGAGGGGGGCTAGTATGACATGCTTGGCAGGCAATTCTTCCACCTGACCATCTGGTTAAATCACTCTGAAGATGATATATATCAAAATTTTTGCTAAAATCATTTGTGAACGTTTAACAAAATGCATACTAAAGTGTCCTGAATGTGAAGCAAAACGCAAGGAATGAATAGATGAACTCAAGCGCAAAACGGCACCTCAATAAAATGCAAGATATACGAGTATTTTGTTCCCGCGAGGACCTTGGGTACTTAGGAGAGAGGTGCTTTGGATCCTCCTAAAGTTGCTCCGTCATACAGGGTTGGGAATTGAATGTTGAGCCGTATGGGTCGTCCTGGTTCGGAAAACGCGCAATGTATTGGGCTCTGGGTCAACAAGTTTTTGATACTTGGTGTTGTTTGTTGCAGTGCGAATGGTTTCAGAACATGTCGTGGTTGATATGCGGCATTCAGGCGGAGCGATTGCCGGCAACGTTTGCAACGCTAGGTCCGCCTGCAGCAAAGCAACACCACTCACTCAATCCCTCTCTTCTTATGTAAACACAGCTGTGTGTCGTTTTTATTTCTTTGGTGCGTGGCTCGGGGTAGGGGAGGTGTGGCGCAGACAAGCTGTTCATGCAGGAACACTTTTCTCACCTTCATCTTAAGTTATACAATGTAAAATTTGTGCGAAATGAACTCAAGAATCGCATGCGTATTAAGTGATCACAAATGCAGGGTTTTACTAGAGTTTTGGCGACGCAAGTCGTACACATAGGTGTCTAAAGGAAAGGTTGCCCGCGTTCTCTTTCTGCCATCGCGTTCCATGAATCTAGTGAGAGCGTGGTGTCTTGAAGTAATTCTTATACGAAGGTCAGGCACAAGAAAGAGAAGAGAGAAAGAGAGAGAGGTAGAAAGAAGAAAGAAACGAATGTGAGAGAGAGAGAGAAGAGAAAAATAGAAAGAGAGAAAATATAAAATCACTACGAGTCATACAGAAGGTAAGATCGAAAGAAGAAAGAAGGAAGAGAGAAGAGAGAGAGAAGAGAGAAAAGAAGAAAAAGAGTCAGAGAGAAGAGAGAAATATAAACAATATCATCACGAAGGTCAATGAAAGAAAGGAGAGAGGAGAGAGAGAGAGAGAGAGAGAGAGAAAGAAAGAGAGAAAGAGAGAGAGAAATATACAAAATCACTACGAAGGTCAGACAAGGAAAGGAAGAGAGAAATAGAGAGAGAAAGGAAGATAGAGAGAGAGAGAGAGAGAGAGAAAAAAAGAAAAAGAGACAGAAATAAAGAGAGAGGAAAAGAAATAAAATCAACACGAAGGTCGGAGAGAAAGAGAGAGAAAGGAAGAGATATAGAAAGAAAGAAATAAATAAAGAGAGAGAGAGAAAGAGAGAGAGAAAAAAAGAAAATCGCCACGAAGTTCAGATAAACACACGACAAGCTTCGCTTACCCCCATTTTCTCGACAGGGGATGCGGTGGTGATTTTTTAACAAATCACCAATCCTTACAATGTCTGTGTTTGTAAGTGACTCGATGATCCCTTTCGACGTTACAACACCAGCTTTGTGTATGGCCCACTACGTTTCACTCAAATACCCCCTTCATTATCATGCCTTTATACTGCCATGCGTTCCCCGCAGATCTGCCTTTGAGTTTTTTCTCGAAGTAATGACGGTAAAAAGCGACATAGGTAGCCGTAGCGCTGGCTCTTATCGCTATGTGGTATAGATTGTATATTATAGTACCGTATAGTACGCACGCGCGCGCGCGCGTGTGCGTAACACACACACACACAGAGAGAGAAGAAAAAGAAAGTAGACGCGCGTGTGTAGCAATTTACACCACGGTGAATACTTCACCGGCAGAGAAATGCGCGCTGCTGTGGGACGGCAGGTGCAACGGGTAGTGGTTTATACGAGCGAAAAGTGCATGCGTCTGTCAATTGAGCGAAAACTGCATGCGTTTACTTGAAAAGCCTCCGGAAGGTTTGGGCATTGCTAAGACATCGGTACATAGATCACGCGCTGAGGGCCGTGTCTACAAAATATTACAGCAACGTAACCGACAAAACTGCCGAAAAAAAATATATATAAGAAACCTCGCGTGCTCTCATTCTCCGAGCATCTACTTTCTTCGCCAGCAAAGAGGACGCCACAGCTCTTGCCTAATCACGTCATGAGTCCCGCTTGCAGCGCAAAATATAAGAAGCAGCAACGCGAGTCTGGGGAAATGAAGAGCGCAGGAAACTGCTACCAGAAATGCGATGCGCAGCAAGAAGGGTAGGAAGAAAAAAAAAATGTCGAGTTTCTCCCGAAGGGCGAATCGAAGGGCGAACGAAGTGGGCGAAGCATTGAAAGCGACAGCACGGTTTAGTATAGCGTTGAGCTGCTAGCGCACTGTTCTAATACGCGGGGCCACCATGCTGTCGCGATGCTGCAAGCGAGGCAACTGCTGCTGCGCACTAGGAAGATCGCCCCGGCGGTTACTGCAGGCGTCTCTCAACGCTGGCGTGATGAGGAAGCGCCGCCAGTGGCGCTGCAGGCATGGCCATGGCTATGATGGGTAGTACAGGGATTTGTCTGATCTTCGTGCTTGTTGATTCAGACGCTCCTGTGGCTTTGTTGATCATACGTTTTAACTGCCTTCATTGTCCTACATTTCAGAGCAATCTATATCTTTCTAAGTGCGTAATACTCAGCAAACACACAATTGCTACTAATTGCAGCGGTTCAGCCTGTCGTGGGGGCCAAATGGAAACGTGCCAGGCGTCTCAGCGCGTTGACTTGCCCGCGAGAAATTCATAAGGCCGTTCCAAGCCGCCTGTCGATGCATGCGTGGCGTAATGGTTTCAATCTCGGGCTTCTGTACTAGGGGTCCTGTGTTCGAATCCTGCCGTCGGACAGTTTTAATATTTGTTTAATTAATCATTTATTACACAGTACTCTGTTGAAAATGACGAGTTTACAAAGTGGCGAAGCCGTCTGAAGCCAGAAGGAAGAAGTCTAGCGAATCCATGTACTTCCCATAATTCCTATGCTGGCCGAACCGCCCCTATTGCAGCTGCCGTGGACACTTAGTCGACACTAGCGCCCAGAATTCCCTCTAGTATTTATTATATGAAACTCTACGCTGCACCCCGATGGTGCACTAGGTGAGAGCGAAGGAAGACCCGTCGGCATTCGTCGCTTGCACTCGCTGTCCCTTCCTCTCAGACCAATGAATGCACCACGGTGTGGCATGCCTGTAGCCACTCAGCAGGAACGCTAGTGTTTGTGCGTACAGCGCTCATGCCAGCATCAGAAGGCAAAAGGCTGCCCTGGCTCCGCTGCAGAGCCGATTGAGTAGAGCGTGAAGGTGCGCCCACTTGGTTTCGCCATTTTTGGCGTCAAACGCACTGGGGGTGTCTCATGTCTCAGAAGAGTCGAGGCCTTCTGCCTCCCCCCTAACCACCACGCGGGCTGCGCATGCCCCATCGCTACCGCGATAGCACTTGTGCCTATAGCATTTGTCCCGATAGCACTTGTCCCAAAGACGGGGAGGCTAACCTGACGATATCTCCGGTTTGCTATCCTGTACTGTGGAAGGGAAAACGGGGTAAGAATTAACAAAAGAAAAGAGAAAAGAAGGCAATCGAGGAAATAATGAAGAGTGTAGGATTGAATGGATTGACGTCTGATAAAAGATGCATGGATTGACGTGTGACAAATGTTTTGGATGCGCTATCAAACATGAGAATAAGCATGTAGATTATAAACTTAAAGTTGTCTATAGACTACCGTGGCGGCTCTTGTGGAAAGGTTTACATAGGGCAAACTAGTCGATGTTTAAATATGAGGATCCAGGAGTATGCGCTCAACCTAAACTTTCCTTCTGTTGACTGCGTTATACTGTATAGCGCAGTCAGCAGAAGGATGCCATACCAACTAGCCGCAGTAGAAGCCTTATGGAGCTCAACCTAAAGAATGGAACCGGTTCTCATTTGGCGATTCACAGCCGCACAAGCTGTTGTAAACCCGTTTTTTATAGAACTGAGATTTTATACCGGCATAGTGCTTAAGAAACAAGAGAAATAATGGAAGCTTTTTAATGTCTTTGGAGGGTGACGGATGTATCAATCAACCTCCGATAGCTTTATCACAGGCAGTTCTAAGTGACATACATATACGAGAGTGTTTTCGAATCAGTTCTTGATTTACCTAGCCACGGGTTTGCTACGTGTATGCTACTTTCGTTTCCGTGCACACGTGAGGGGGTATCAGTTCTCCTTTCTTCGTGCTGTTCTACTTATTCTGTTTCGTTGGGAATAAACTGTTAGTTGCGAGTCATCGCCCGTGTTTGTCATTTCTTGGCTCATCTACGCCCTTATCGAGGTCTGTTTTGTTAAGGTGGAACCGCACCAACTCGCCCAACACTCAGTTTTGATGAAATGTAGAGCTGTCTCTGCGGGAGCTTGAAAATCTTGAAAATCGCACTCAACCCGCCGCTGTATCCCAGTGGCTATGGCATTTTGCGGCTGAGCTCGAGGTCGTGGGTTCGATCTGACTACGCGTATGGGCGCTGCGGCGCGGTAACTGAGATGACTTTGGCAAAATAAAAAAAAATACAAACGCCGCCAACGTTTTTACGAGGGTGTACCACTAGATATGAATAAGAAAACACTTGTTCTCGATGCAGAAAGCGTATCAACTACATACAAAAACTGCAGGTTGGTCAGGGCAGGAGCTGTCAATGTTTGCGCGACATACGTACAGTATGCAATTTTGTCCATGACTAGCAGATGGGGTTTTATGGGGTCCGCGCGGAAGAACTATCGTCATCAGCAATGGCTCGAGCTTCATCGTCTTGTTCCAAAGTTGGCTTGTTGGCGCCCCTCGGCGCAACCGCATAGACGCGCTTGTGCCACTGCTCACGCGTTCGTTGTCGTCGTCGTCTTACACAGCTGGCTCCGTTGCCACTCATCATTCCAGCGTAGATTTTCACTTCTCTTCTGTCGTCGTAATGGGGAGGCCGCGTTTGCGGGAGTGTGATCCAATGCTTAAGGGGTTATAAGCCATTCATTGTCTTACGTGACGGACAGATTTAATAACACAGGTGATAGGCGAATGCGTGTGCGTACCTATCGTCACAATGACCACCGATCAGGAGAGTAAATATGTTCGTACCTTTGTTCCAAATTCTGTCTCACATCTGTGTCGTGCGCTCCACCTTCACAAAGTGGAATGTGTCATGAATTTTTTTTTTGGTGTCAGAATGTGGTATGTTCTCGAAGTGCTGTACTGCACACTAAGTAATCTAGAGTAATTTCATAAAGTGTTTACAACATTTGCTTCATATTATATATTATTATATATAACGTGGTGGCGTGGAGCAGAGGTAGAATACCCGGCCTCAAATCTGAAGCTCGTAAGTTCGAATCCTACTCCAGTCCACTACATTTTCAGGCATGGAGTGCTGCCTGACACCGGCAAGAAAAAAATATATATTGCCGAGAGCTAGTGGGGCTATACTAGTTCATGTGCAACCAAACTAGGAAGGCCCACTAAGCTTCATCAAAGTCACTCCCTCACCAGAACAGGAATTGGCCTCCCTGGGGCAGTATTCGGCCTCTACCTCCCTCATGACTCCTGCAATTAACCCATGGCCCTCAGTCTCCAGTGGCTGCGGAGCACCTGACCAAGGAGGCGGTCACACCTGCGACGCGGCAGAGGGTGCTAAGAATCTCTGGGTCCGGACAGGCTGCCACTGGAAACTGAACCTGGCAACGTTCAACACGCGCACCCTATCGAGTGAGGCCCACTTAGCAGGGCTAATTAGCAGGCATTGCCTGGGATATTATTGGCCTTAGTGAGGTTAGAAGTACTGGTGAGGCTTATACAGGGCTGACAAATGGCCACGTCCTCTGCTACAGAGGTCTTCCAGATAAGATAGAATTCGGGTAGGATTTCTACTCCATAAGGACATAGCGGGCAACATTGCAGTATTGAGAGGGCGGCAGTCATCGTAATAAAGCTGAATAGGAGGTAAAGAATGAAGGTAGTACAAGCCTACGCCCCAACCCCCAGTCACGACGAAGAAATGGAACAGTTCTATGGAGATGTTGAATTAGCAATGAGAAAGGTGAAACCACATTATACTGTAATCATGGGAGACCAATGCAAAAGTAGGGAAAAAGCAGGCTGGTGAGCAAGCAATTGGCAACTATGGCATCGATTCTAGAAACACTAGAGGAGAGATATTGGTAGAATTCGCGGAAAGAAATAGGCCCGAAATAATGAATACCTTCTTGAGGAAGTGCAGCAACAGGACGTGGACCTGGAAAAGCCCTAATGGAGAAACAAGGAATGAAATAGATTTCATACTCTCTGCCGATCCAAACATAGTGCAGGATGTAGAAGTGTTAGGTATAAGGTACGGTGCAGTGACCATAGGTTAGTGAGGTCTAAGATTTTTCTCAATTTGAAGAGAGAAAGAGTGAAATTAGTCAAGAGGAAACCGGCCAACCTAGAGGCAGTAAGGGTAAAAGCAGACCAATTCAGGCTGGTGCTGGCAAACAAATATGCAGCTTTAGAAAAGGAAGATAAAGACAACATAGAGGTAATGAATGAAACCGTAACTAGGTTGATCTCAGAAGCAGCAATTGAAGTGGGAGGTAAGGCACCAAGGCAACCAGTAGGTAAGCTCTCCCAAGAAACAAAGGACATAATAAAGAAACGACAAAACATGATAGTGTCCAACTCAAGAGATCAGATAGAATTCGCTGAACTGTCAAAACTGATCAACAAGGAGAGTAAGGGAGATTCGAAATTATAACGTGGGAAAGATTGAGGAAGCCGTAAAATATGGACGCAGCAGTAAATCAGTAAGAAGAAAGCTTGGCATAGGACAAGGCAAGATGTATGCACTGAAAGATAAGCATGGTACTATCATCAGCAATTTCGATGACTTAGTAAAAGCAGCTAGCGGAAGAATTCTATACTGACGTGTACAGTGCTCAAAACAGCCAAGATACTTTCATGCGAAATAGTGATGAACCGGATACAGAGGCTCCTTCTATAACTAGCGATAAGTTAGAAGGGCCTTCAAAGACATGACCAAGGGAAAAGCTGCTGGAAAAGATGGAATAACAGTAGATTTAATAAAAGATGGAGGAGATATCATGCTTGAAAAGCTTGCGGCCCTTTATGCGCAATGGCTCACAACTTCAAGTGCACCATACAGCTGAAAGAACGCCAACATTATACTAATCCATAAGAAGGGAGACGTTAAAAAATTGCAGAATTATAGAACCATTAGCTTGCTTTCAGTATTGTATAAAATATTCACCAAGATAATTTTCAATAGAATCAGGCCAACACTTGACTTCAGCCAACCAAGAAAACAGGCTGGCTTCAGGAAGGGATATTCTACGATGGATCTTATCCATGTCATCAATTAGCTAATCGAGAAATCTGCGGAGTACAAACAACCTTTCTATGTGGCTTTCATAGATTATGAAAGGGCATTTGATTCAGTAGAGGTACCAGCAGTCATAGAGGCATTGCATAATGAAGGAGTACAGGAGACATACGTGAATATCGTGGCAAATATCTACAAGGATTGCACAGCAACCTTGGTTCTCCACAAGAAAAGTGGAAAGATACCTAGTATTCAAGCTCTAGACTGGGAAGGCTTAGGAGTGATGATCAATGGCGAATATCTCAGCAACCTTCGGTTTGCAGATGACATTGTCCTATTCAGCAACAATGGAGACGAATTACAGCAAATGATTGAGGACCTTAATCGAGAAGGTGTAAGAATTGGGTTGAAGATGAATATGCAGAAGACAAAGATAATGTTCAATAGCTTGACAAGGGAACAAAAATTCAGGATCGCCAGTCAGCCTCTAGAGTCTGTAAAGGAGTACGTTTATCTAGGTCAATTACCCACAGGGGACCCTGACCATGAGAAAGAAATTTACAGAAGAATAAAATTGGGCTGGAGTGCATATGGCAGGCATTGCCAAATCCTGACTGGGAGCTTACCACTGCCGTTGAAAAGAAAAGTGTACAATCATTGCATTCTACCGGTGCTAACATATGGGGCAGAAACTTGGAGGTATAAAGAGCGATGGAACGAAAAATGTTAGGCCGAACGTTGAGAGACAGGAATAGAGCGGTGTGGAACAGAGAGCAAACGGGGATAGTCGATATTGTAGTTTACATTAAGCGGAGGAAATGGAGCTGGGCCGGCCGTGTAATGCGTAGGATGGATAACCGGTGGACCATTAGAGTTTCAGAATGGATACCAAGAGAAGGGAAGGGAAGCGCAGTCGAGGTCGGCAGAAAACCAGATGGGGCGATGAAGTTAGGAAATTTGCAGGCGCAAGTTGGAATACGCTAGCGCAAGACAGGGGTAATTGGAGATCGCAGGGAGCGGCCTTCGTCCTGCAGTGGACATAAAATATAGGCTGATGATGATGATGATGATGATGATGATAAGCATATACGCGTGAACGACCAGGATAGGCCTTTTAGGTAAGTTGGGAGAAGGGGGTTAGCGACCAAGTAACCTTTATTTCAAACAGATAGCCACAAGGTTTTTCTTTAGAGAGCGTAAGTAATGTTGTGCCAAGCAATGACAGATTTTTGTTATACCACCTCAAGCGATCTGTATATCGTATTCCATTAGCTCTTCGAGCTTTTATCCTGCGTTAGATTTTCCACGGAGTGCTTCAGCACTGTGTGCATGAAGCGACTCCTAAAATCTCTGGTGGACATATATCAGGCGGGACCAGGAAGCGATGTCTCGAAATGTGTCAGAAACATGTTGTTGTCTACAGGGGTGAAAATATTTTCTTTAAACTTCCCATTGGCACGCTGCCAGTGAAACCTTAGCTGGACCAATGGCGTATGCTGGCGCCGTGGGGAGTAAATTACTTTTTTTGGACCAGAAACAAGAAACCGCAGAACATGTTTCACTGAGTGCAAAGACGCTGTGCACTCAGTGAAACAGTGCAAAGAAAACCAAAGTGCCTTTCAGTTGATGCGCGCAGCATACATTTTCCCATGGTAGAACTTCGAAGCAGCAACTGTCTTCTATAATGTTACTAGGCTTGAGGGTCCTTACAGAATATGGAGGTCAATAGAAATCTGAAACGGTGACCTTCCAGCCCGTTCGTGAAACTTTCATTATTAGAGAATGTCCGAAAACACACAGATGTTTTGGAACACTAAGATACAGAAGAAAATATGCTTTATATAGTCTATATGTTATTAAACGTTGAAGGCTCATAAATAGACTGCATCTATATGCGTGAATGAAAAGTTGATGCACTTTCTAAAAACAACTGTTTATTAGGTCGACGTTTCGGGCTAAGCCCAGCCTGTCTCAAGACTCCTGCCGAAGCGGGGGCATAATAAACAGTTGTTTATAAGAAGTGCGTGAAATTTTCCATCATGACCTTGCGGCAACCGAAGATATTTCTTCTAACTGGTACATTCAGAATTGAACCATTTTAAACTTGCCCTTCCTATGATACCTTTTATTTAAATAGCACCGCAAGACTTAGCGGTGGGATATCGGTGTTATTAGACGAAACATTCACAGGAGAGGTAAACGATAATCTAACTGTAATAACGAAAAATTACGAAGTCCTAACCGTTAAAACAACGCGTTTAATTTTTAGTACCATATACCAACCACGTGATATAAATTATGCGGTTTTCCTATATTTTTAAAAACCTTGTTAAACTTTATAACCCCTAAATCACTCTGAAATTGTGTTAGGTGGAGATTGCAATGTTGATATGCTTCCAGACACACCCATCTCCCATGCCCTGTGGTCTGTTGTCGCGTCTTGTGGGCTTACCAATGCGTTAATTAAACCCACTTAAATTATACCACATTCCGACACTCAAACTGATCTTCTAATGAATATCTTGGGAACTGCTGTCTCTTTAATGGCACCGTCTTGACAGCAATTAGCGACAATGTAGCCACATCCATGCTCTTGGAAATAGCATTCCGACTATAAAATGCAACAAATTCGATAATCACTTAGAGCCCAAAATACACCACAAACCTTAGCACGGTTTAGCGCAATGATTGCTCTGGCAGACTGGCACTATGTTTATACGAATACTGATCCAGAGAACGCCTACAGCTGCTTTTTGAAAGTGTTCAAAGATCTGCATAGCACATGTTTCCCGGCCGTACAAAATGGGCTACAGGAAATAGGAAATCATAGTTTACGAATGGACAGCTTTGCAAAATTGCAGAAAAAGGTCGCTTGTTCCGAAATTTTATTGCGACCAAGGGTATATACCACAGTTTACGACTTCAAAAAACGCAGTAAAAAGCTTCAGAAAGAAGTTAAGAAGGCGAAGGTAGCATATTACAATAACCTCTTCTCTTCATGTGAGAGGAAAACGGATCGTATACGCAATATTATAAACAAGCTTGTAAATCGAGATGGATCATGTGCGATTTCTTGCATTAATCCAGAAAAGTGAGGCCACGACTGATATTGCACTCGACAATGCCTGTAACGAATATTTTGTCGATATAAGGATGACTGCTCCGATAACTATGAATACATCAAGAACCGCATTATTTGCAATATCTTCCTTCGTCTGTTGGCATCAAAGAAGTGATAGACGTGTTTAGCAACTTTAAAAATAGTTACGCATGCGACGCAGATAATTTACAGATAAGGCCAGTGAAACATGTTTTCTTGGCTGTAGCGCCTGCTCTTACCTTTATCTTTATTCTTGCCCTCAAGAAAGCAGTCCTCACCTGTCGTATGCAGGTTGCCAAAGTTATTTCCATATTTAAAAAATAAAATAAAATGACCTAGGTAATTATGGTCCTATTTCTATACTCCCTGTTTTTGTCAAGGGATTCGAAAAAAAAAAGTATGTCCAGACTTTCGGCATTTGCAATTAAACACCGCATTTTTACTAACACGCAGTATGGATTATACTCGCCTAGAACTAGCCCTGCTACAGCAAAAAGAATATTTTACAGTCAATGGAAAACGAACGTAATATTTTGAGTTTGTATAGCTTGTATATTGACTTCGCTAAAGCTTTCGACAATCTTTCACACAAAATAATATTATTAATACTTGAGGCTAATGGGTTCCGAGGGCACACGCTATCAGCACTGCGAGCTTACTTAGGCTAGCGTAAACAGTATGTCTAAATAAACAGGGGTCATTAGTCAACTAGATATATCGTATCAGGGGTCCTTCAGGCGAGTATTCTGGGGCCATTTCTTTTTAACGTATACACAAACGACATTGTTCACCCTACACTGGACAGTAAATTCATCTCATTTACGCTGACGATTCGACATTACTTTTTTTTTCCGACCCTGACTAGTAACTACGAAACTAGTAACTAGTAGCAACGAAACTCTAATGGAACTTCAGAAATGGTCCAAGAAAAATCTGGTAACTATTAAAGGCTCTAAAACCAAGGCGATGTTTTTTCATGTTACCAACAAATCACCTAAAGCTAACAGGTGAATACTTTATGATTCAAGACCAATTCAGGTAGTGAACGAATTCAGATCCTTGAGTGTTATATTTTTTAGTGTATTGTCCTGGGACCATCACCTTCAGTATAATAGCTGGCAAACTCATCTGCAGTTGGGGCTTTGGCGCAGCTTCGGTACACTGTTCCATTGCCATGTAAAGCGATTAATTTATGATTCCTTATTCCTATCTCCCCTTCATTATTTTCACCTAGTCCGGCGAACAACGAGCCATACTAACAAGACATCAATATATATATATATATATATTATATTATATATATATATATATATACGTTGCAAAGAAGAGGTATAGTAGCCATCTATGATCCGATCAACAAATAAACAGCGATTCCTTTTTTCCATGTGCGCGAATTGTAAGCATACTTATTATGTACGAATTCAGGGTATTTCTCGCACATAGCAAAATATTACGGCGTAGCCATCCTACACTGCTATGACATATGTCGCTAGCAAAAACAATAATTCGCGTAACGCAGTACCCGGAACAATAGCATGAGTAATACTCGCGAACAAGTTACAGCAAGCAAGTATTAGCTTACACTCTTACAACCTCCTACAACGATACTAAACAAATTGCAGACCGCGAACGAAAGGCCTGAAGGCACCACATTTCAGAACTCCATTGACGCTTTATCGGTATCTTGAAGAAAATATGTATGTTCACATTTATTGTTTGATTACTTAATTTGGTGACCACTCCTTTCTCCTACTCTGTGTGCATCGGTCATAGCAAATGTCTTTGATACGTCTGTATCAATCAACACTCTCACGTACCACTGTATTCTGCATTGAAGAGTGGTGAGATGAAGGCCAGTGATAAGTTCAGCCGTTTCTGTTGGCTCACCCACTTCGTGTACTTCAGTACAATTGATGTATGTATACTGACACACACACACACACACACACACACACACACACACACACACACACACACACACACACACACACACACACACACACACACACACACACACACACACACACACACACACACACACACACACACACACACACACACACACACACACACACACACACACACACACACACACACACACACACACACACACACACACACACACACACACACACACACACACACACACACACACACACACACGTGTCAAGTGTGACGTGTGACACACACACAACCTAAGAGGTAAAACTTCGAAGAACTTGAGGCGCATCATATACACGGAACTGGCTGAATCTATTATAATCGACGGTATTACGTTGTATGCGAATTGTTTGGATCACAAAATGGGAGCCATAAATCGCATAATTAGAATAATAGTAAACAGTATAACCTATGGAACTATGCTGCAGCAGGTTGACAAGGACGAACAATACAATAGGCTCGGGATAGTGGAAATGCGTGAACTATTTTGTTACACTCTGCTCACATGTCATTTCAATATGGAGACTTTCAAAGTACCTGTCAAGAAAAACGTCGCCCTAAGAAAGATCTACGTTAAGCCATGATGCTTTACACATTATGGGAAACAGATAAGGGGATATTACGTCCCTGAGATATTTCATGAACTTGACGAAGCGTTTGGCAATCTCACAACTAAACGAAAGATGACTAAATCAATAAGGAAATATTGTTCATCTTTGCAGATAAATTACTGATGGCCTCTTGCATGTTGAAGGTTGCTTTCTTTGTTTGCGCTTTAGATGTTCTGTGAGTAGTTGTGATATGGATCATTTGAAGATATTATGATGTCCTTTATTTATTTACTTAGTTTATGTTTTGCTCAAGTTGTATTCATAAGTGCTCATTATGTGTACCTAATTTTGTATATTATGCATTGTATGTACTAGTGTGCTTTACTTCATTGTATTGTGGTACACTTACGGTGTTTCCCCGTGCTGCCTGAACAACCAACAAGCACGCTGGGCTTAGGTTGGACAGGAAATGAAAACTTATGTACCAAGTGAAGATGAGTATATTTGAATTTGGACCGTGGCTCTCCTACGTTGGGACCATCCGAAAGAGTCCTCAATTGCATCTGTCTCTCTCCCTACAAACGCCAACAGGTGTTGTTATCCCTTATATTCGAACAGAAACGAATATTCCATAATTCTGAATCCGGCAGCAATAAGGAACGGCGTTACGCCGTAGTTGCCAGAAAGATTTTCAGGCAACTTCCTTTATGTTGGTGCTCCAGCTAATAAAGAAGAAAGAGAGAGGTACAAGCGTCAATTATAAGCTGGAGATGTTACCTCGGCATATACTGTAGGTGCTGGGTGATAATTATGCAATACACAGTGGTCCCGTAAACACGCAAAGTGCACATATACTCACAGACACACACATACGCAACATATATATTCACAAAGTTTATTTAGGACCTGTAGACCTCGGAAACACCAGGAGAAACAAACTAGAACACACTATATGCGCCGTGAACCAGGAAATGCCGGACGGGCATTTCCAAGCAGCCAATGGAATCTCATTCCCTTCTCTTTCTGGATACCGTATGGGGTATTTCCGGCGCACGAAAAACGCACCATTTGTAGCTCGCTGCATCGGGAATCTGCTGTATCCACTGCAATACTTGTTTTGTAGATCCGCCGTCTCTTGCTTTAAGCAACTGGTGTATGAACGAAAACAAACTGGATATGATTTGCTTAACTCATTTTCTCTATCAGAGAACTCGGAAGACACAAACGGTCGCATCAACAGGCTATTAAAACTTAACGGAAGCTTTCCACTATGTACAAAGGCGCTTTGTTTAACACGGTCACTGAGCGTCACGTTTTAGTACTTTTTTAAAGCTTTGCAGATCATTAACGTAATTAATAGAAGTAAAGGACCCAACACCGAAGATTGTGGGATGCCAGATGTCACTTGAGACGTAGGTGAGTGATAGTCATTGATGGTCACGCAATGACTCTGGCTTGGATAGAAACACTGAAGCCAGAGTGGTCAGTTTGGGTAAAGAGTAAAGATTCAGGTGTTCATTGAACATGAACTTGTGATTTATTTTGTAAAACGCCCTTGCAATATCGAGGAAAACGCAATCTACCAGAAAGTTTCTGTCAATATTAGCGTGCAATGAACGCGGGAAGAGTAGTACCTGCGTCTCACGCGAAAAAGAACTTGTTGTCCAGGGGTAAGGAAATCTTTTGAGTCTATAAACGCAAATATTTGTGAATATATTACGTGTTCTATTATTTTGCAGAAGATGTTTGTTATTGAAATGGGCCTGTAGTTTAGAGGTTAATGCCTGTTACCTGATTTGCACAATGGAACCACCTTCCCGATGTTCCATTCGCGTGGTAGCATGCCACTATCAAGAAACTACTGAAAACTTTTAACCACAAGAAAGAAGAAAAAAAAAACATCATTATTTTTGTTTGCTTTGGGGTCTTAGAGTTGATTTCAATGGGCCAAATTAAGACGATAGATTTAATGAGTAAAATATTTTGACAATTCAACATGAGTCAATTATTAAAGGAAACATCATACAAAATTCAGAATTAGGAACATGAAGGGGAGCACCTGTGGCATATAAAGCACACAATACATTGGAAATCGCACAGTTCAGGAAATGCATTTATAGGGCGGAATAAGAAATGTCATGCTAAGAAATGTCACACGCGTATTTCACATTGACTATGCTCCAAAACTTCTTTGAGTTATGCAGAAGCATGTTTGGTAATGTCGTATTAAGAAAGTGCACTGAGGCTGTGCTGACAAATTTGACATATTCCGCAAGCAGCTATTCGTGAATAGGCATCTCAATGAGCGCTCGTATTTTAAAATTTAGCTAAGCGAAACAACTGTTTCTTTATGTTAGAAAGACGGGAGGGCGTTCGGTTATACCATGGCGCATTGGTATGGCTGAAAGCACACCTTACGAGTACGTAGGTGTTAGTAAGTTCGTAAACGTTTGTTTCGGAGAACAAGTCCTAGTTTTTCTGCATTGAATACTCTATCAAAATTTAACCAATATTAGTCCATGAATGCAGAAAGAAACTAACAGCGTCAAAGTCAGATCTGCTGAAATTGCTAACAGTCTTAATTTTTTAAGCGTCGTAGTGAAAAGAGATTTATATTGCAGTACAGCGCAGATGGTCACTTAAGACTAGAAAATTAACATTGGAAGATAAGAGGTCAGGGCATGTTGATAGAATTAGGTGAAGTGTGGTAGCAGATGGTCGACTGTCGTTAGTTGGCATTTTATCGAGCTGAGTGAGATAAAAAAAAGTACGAGCTAAGCTCTGGAATTGTTTAGAGGAGAAATGGTAGGAAATGGACCATCCCAGAAAATGTTAGGAAAGTTGAAATCACCCACCAAGATAGTTAAAAAGGGTAGCGACACGCAACACTGTTAATGGCACTATGAAGGTCATCACAAAACGTTAGGGGGGGGGGGGGGGGGGAGGGCGTTTTCAGTAGAGATGGGTCGCTCAGGAGCGAGCCGGATCTTGTGAGCGGCTCTTTTTAAAGAGCGAGTGAGCGGTCGTTCAGTAAAAATGAGCGGCGGTTCTTTTGGAGAAAGGGAGCCGGTTCTCTCGCGTTCAGAGAGCCGCGCCGATGCGTTCCGTCAGAGCCGGGTCTCCTGCTGGGTGCGACTTTCACGCCATCTATTAGCGGTACGAGTAAGCAACTGCCCTCCCGCCCTTCCACGCAAAGGTCGCCTTCACTCCGTCGCCTTCGGCCGAAGAACGAAAGAACCGCCGCTCACTTACTGAATCACCGCTCCCTCGCTCTTCAAAAGAGCGGCTCAAAAGATCCGGCTCGCTCCTGAGCGCTCAGGAGCCAGCCGCTCTTTTCGCCACGGCTCCCTCGCTCTTCGCTCCTGAGCGCTCAGGAGCGGGTCGCTCTTTTCGCCTCGGCTCCCTCGCTCTTCAAAAGACCCGGCTCGCTCCTGAGCGCTCAGGAGCTAGTCACTCTTTTCGCCTCGGCTCCCTCGCTCTTCAAAAGACCCGGCTCGCTCCTGAGCGCTCAGGAGCGGGTCGCTCTTTTGAAGACCGAGGGAGCCGTGGTTCAGTAAGTGAGCGGCGGTTCTTTCGGAGTGAGGACGCCGGTTCTGTATCCTTGAATGAGCCGTGCCGAACCGTTCCGTCAGAGCTGGGTCTTCTGCTGGGTTTCGACGTTTTTCGATTTCTGACCGACGAATGGTGGCCAGTGTGGGCCGACTCGCGCTACCGGTACTCGCTCGCAGTGTGTGGTGTGCGCAGCAGTCCCCTTGGTTTTTTGTGCGTCTTATGGTGTGGCACCCGATGCTACCGAGGAGAGAAGTAAAGAAGTTTTAATTGGAAAGGATGGTACCGTTCGTTGGCCTGCTGCTGTGCGAACGATCACGCACGACTCTCACCGATCGCACATCGTGCGCTGGTCCAATAACACTTCGAAGATGGTTTTTCATGTCTTTAAAGACAACAGGTGAACGTACAGTTTACGTCCTGGCCTTAATTTGTGCTAATTAGAGCAGTCATGAAAATGTCGCCCATGACGTCCACTTCAGTGCATTTTCTGAGCGTGTATCATTAGCGCGTCATTAAAACGAGGCCAATGACCTGTTTTGTTGTAATAGAACTTCAGTTCTTTTTTTTTTGTCCTGGCGTATGATGGCATGATCGCCAGTATCGCGCGTGCATTCAAGAGGAAAAAAAACGAAAGGTACGTGCGGCAGTTTTGTGGATCTTTCGTATGATTTTTGTATTGTACTTTAAGAAATGATTTCTACATTCATTTTGCATGGCGTTACAGCTTACTCATATTATAGTGAACGTACGTATGTGAGTAAATGAATAACGTTGAAACATAATGTACAATCATTTTCTGTTCTTAGTTTGAAAAAAGTTGATTTTAAAGTACCACAAAAACGGACAAGCTTCTGCAATGACGATGAAGTTACACATTTTTTTTCTGAAAAAAGTACGTCGCATTCTGCCTGTCACAGTATCATAAGTATTTTATCCCCAATACCAGAAAAGAAAGCTTCATTACAACTAAAAATTCACGCTTTTAATATATGTAAAAATATTCTCTGAGCATAGCGAAAATACCAATAACACGGTTATTAAATTATGCATATATCGTTTTTTTTCACAGCCACATAACTATAGAATATGCATAAAGCAGGTTACATGTTTAAGTGAACCGGTGAGCTGTTCAAATGAACCGGTTCACTTCAGTGAGCTGAGCCGTTCCGAGCCGCTCACTGAAGTGAGCCGTTTTGCCCATCTCTAGTTCTCAGGGCGGGAGCAGAAGCCCAGTACTATACTTGTGTTCGTAAGGGTTACGCATGCCATGACAATTTCCAGGTTACTTGGAATGTTAATGTAGTAGCATGTAATATGCTGGATATAGCAATCAGTGCTCTGTCACCATGCCTGCCATCTCTGTCGTAACGCTAGACATTAAAGTTTTCGTGCTACAATGTTTTCGCTCTCGCGTACTTCAGCGCTGAGCCATGTTTGTGTTAGCAGAAATACGTCGGCGTCGCTTGAAGACACCACTGGATTAAGTTCATTGCGTTTGTTGATAAGGCTTCTAACATCAATATAAACTACAGAAATTGGCATAAAAGGCTGATGAATACCACCACCCTTCGCGAACAATTAGGACTGCGTACTGTGGAGCCTTGTTTGGAGGAGTGATGATGGCATCGGCTGATTAGCACGAGCACTAGTGCTAGACGCTGGCCCGACCGTAATACCACCCAATGAATTGCCATGCTTCTGAATAAGTTCGCGAACACTAGCAGTAGTCGCGTCATAGATATAAGTAGTGTTTGCGTACAGTTTATCAGCTCGGAGCTGGAACGAAGGGGACTGCGGAAGAGTCTTTGCGTAATTGGCAAGCTCTTTTCTAGCCTGTCGCGTAGTCGGAGAAAAATCCGTCATGATGAAGATATCGGTGCTCTCGAAATTCGACTGCTCAATCAATACTGTTGTGTTGTGTTGCGTGGTTCAATGCGAAGGAGCAGACAAGCTTCCAGGGGCGAAGCGACGTTTATTGCCACATGTTAATGGGTGCGTGGCTGGTCTAGATAAGCCCACGCGCAGGTAGCGGCGCACGCCTTTTATTCGTTTTGCGCGCCGGCGCATTAAGGACTGCGGCGATAGGCCGGACACCACATCCCTCCTCTTTTGTATTGGCTAATTTAACAAGCTAAACTCCAGCTTGATATCCGTCCGGTGGTCGATGGTCTAGTTGGGTAGCGTCTTGCACCCGCCGTCTGGATCTCTTGCGAAGCGGCAGGACCACTGGTGGTAGGAGCGGATGATGTCACTGGGTCGACGCTGGGTGGAAACGCCAGGAACTGGTATCCCTCCTCGTCAGATGCCTCGCGGTCTGGATCCGTGGTCCGCGCGAGCAGCTGGTCCTTGTGACGACGCCAGGCGAAACTGCCTCTGGGTGTGGTAGCACGAACGGTAAAAGACAAAGGGCCGGACTGCCCCACAACAACACCAGGGACCCAGTTTGGTCTGCCTCGATAATTGCGAGCCATCACTTGGTCACCGACTGCTATGTCACGATCACGACGTGGGCTAGCCACGGATTGCTAGAACTGATTATATGCAACCCTTCCTCCCACCGCTAGCTTGACAACATCGAGTCGATTTCGCAGCCGTTGTCCTAGTAACAAGTTTGCTGGCGACTCATTTGTTGTCGCATGGGGCGAGTTGCGATAGGTAAGAAAAAACTTGTGAAGCCTTAGATGTAATGTGTCCGCTCCGCTAGATCTACGAAGAGCGTTTTTAAGTGTGTGAATAAAACGCTCTGCAAGCCCCTTTGAACTGGGACGATACGGTGCTGTAAGCACGTGACGACAGCCCAATTCTTTTACAAAAAGCTTGAACTCTTCGGAAGGGAACTGCGGGCCGTTATCAGTGACAATGGTTTCTGGGAAACAAAACCGTGCAAACAGCTCTCTCAATCTGTCAACTGTAGCATCTGACGTAGTCGAGCGCATAACAAACACTTGCGGCCACTTGGAGTGTGCGTCCACGACTACAAGAAATATTGCGTGCAAAAAGGGGCCAGCAAAATCTATATGTACGTGCTGCCACGGTGCTGTCGGCCAAGACCAAGGATGCAGGGGCGCTTTGCATGGCTCGCAACGTTTTCCTTGACAACTTACGCAGGCCTTGACACGATGCTCGAGATCCGCCTCGATGGACGGCCACCACACGTAGCTGCGCGCCAGTTTCTTGCTGCGTACGATGCCAGGGCCGCGATTTTGTAGCGATGCCTTATGACTTATTTTGGAATAGTCTTATAATCCACCGCTCACGGCCGGTTGATCCCGTTGATAACGCGAGCGGACCATCACTCTGACCACTGGCAAAGCGCGATAAGCGCGAAAAGGCATTATTACTTTAAAGTCATCGCTACAAAATACCGGCCCTGGGTGCCCTTCGTGGAGTTCGTCCAGCAGCAAGTTGCGCAACTTTGCCGGCACGATCACTCGCATCCCGAACATGATGCAGCCTTGATGAACTGTGAGCTCGTTGCGTCTGTCAAAAAAAGGTTTCAAATCTTTTTTCAGTCCGAGACGCCGGCCACCCCACATTTATGAAATCTACCACTTTACAAAGCAAGGGGTCGCGAGCTGTTGTTCGAGCAATGTCCTGGCTTGAAACTAGCATTGATTGCAACCGCAATGAATAAAAAGTTTCCTCTCTTTGTGTTTCCTCTCACGTGTTTCGTTTTTCGGAATTGATAGCGGCAGGCGCGAACAGAAATCGACTTCAGCATTCTCGCTTGATTTGCTGAAGATAAGCGAATACCGGTAAGCTGACAACGTGACAGCCCAGCGCTGCAAACGCGCTGCTGCGATAGTCGGAATGCCGGTTGTTGGGCCCAAGATTGTTTGAAGCGGTTTATGGTCGGTGACTAATGTGAACGAACGACCGTAAACGTAGAAATGAAACTTCTTAACACCAAATATTATTGCATGGGCCTCTTTCTCAAGCTGGCTGTATTTCTATTCGGCATCGGTCAAGGTACGCGATGCGAAAGTGATTGTCTTTGTGCTGTCATTGTCCATAACATGAGAAAGAACCGCGCCTAAACCATAGTGCGATGCGTCGCATGATAGCTGCAACGGTTTATACGGGTCGTAGTGCGCCAAAGTCGGCGGAGAGGCTAGCAAGCTCTTTATCTTGGTGAAAGCTTCCTGGCACCACGGGGCGTTTTTACGTAGCAAACTGAAAAATGGTTGCGCCACCGTTGCTAGGTTAGGAAGGAACTTGCCGTAGAAATTGACGACACCCAGGAACGACTGCAGCTGCTACCTGTTTTTAGGGGATGGAGCCTTGAGGAGTGCGTCAACCTTCTGCGTCGTTGCCGAGAGGCCTTGTGCGCTGATTATTCCGCGGTAGCGAAGGTCCTGTTGGAAAAACGAACACTTCTCTTTCTTGACACGAACGCCTCTTTCAAGAAGTCGTTTTAACACAGCCTCCAGATTGATGAAATGCTCTTCCTCATTTTTACCAGTCACGAAAATGTCGTCTAGGTAGCATCAAACCCCGTGTAAGCCCTTCAGCATGGTGTCAATTATTCTTTGGAAAATCCCAGGTGCGCACGAAATTCCAAACGGGAGACGATTATCAGCAAACAATCCTTTCTGCGTATTCAACGTGAGGTATTGTTTTGACGACTCAGACATGACCACTTGCTGATAGGCCCGGTTCAGATCAATCTTCGAGAAATGTTTACCTTCCGACAAGGCTGTGAACAGGTCGTCCACCATCGGTGATGGGTAGCGGTCGACATCAAGTCACGGGTTAACGGTCGTCTTGTAGTTGCCGCAAATCCGTATGCTACCATCTTGCTTGATTACGGGTACCGCAGGCGTAGCATATTCTGACGTCGTAACGGGCGATATAATTCCCAGTTGTTCCATTTTAGCCAATTCAGCGTCGAAAGCTTTTTGCAGCGCGAACGGAACGTTCCTGGCTTTTAGGAATCTCGGCTTCATATCAGGTTAAGAAAAAGTTCAGCGCGCTCTTGCGTTATCGGGCCTAACTCGTTTTTGAAAAGGGTTGGTACTTCGCCATCAATGCGTCAAGCCTCTTTTTTACGCTGATATGAGTAGGAGTGTCTGACCTTGTAATGTTGTTGAGGTTCCAGATTTTCGCCCACTCCAGACGGATGGCGTGGAGCCACTCCCGGCCCAGTAGAGGTGGTCCCTTGTGGTCTACGACGTAGAGTGGAAGAATTGCAGAATGGTCGCCGTGCTGCACGTTGACCGAAGAGACTCCTTGAGGTCGTACCAGTGCTCCTGTGTAGGTACGAAGCTTAACTGTAGTAGGCTCTAGTACAACCGAAGGAAAGAGCTGACGGAAATGCGTCTTTGAGATACGGAAATAGCCGCTCCCGTGTCTAGCTCCATGTTCACCAATACGCCGTCGATGGTCATCTGTACGGTGACAGGGTCGCGCTGAGCTGCCGACACGACGTTTAGACTGAGGGTCGAAGCTTTCCGCGACACAACCGCCAGCATTTTCACGTTCTTTTTGAACTGATTTTTCTTAGAAAAAGTGTTACCACTGCTTCGGCAGGCTCTCTGGATATTCCCTTTTTTGTTGCAACTGAAACAGGTTGCGTCCAAGTGAGGGCACGCTTCACTCATGTGTTTTGGCGAACCACAGCGAAAACAGCTTTTACATGTTTTCTGCGCCTCAGCTTGCACCTTGAGCACATCGCCGACTGCGGCGTCGGTGCCGTGTGCCTCAGCAGCACTCTTCTTTGCCGCTTCAATTGCAAGAGCCCGCTCCTCCGCTTTCTGGAACGTAAGCTTGCTATCTTCCGTGAAAAGCACTAGCTGAATGTCTTCTCGTAGCAGTTCGCGCACGAAGCGGTCCCGAAGGGACTCGTCAAGGGCGCTTCCAAACTCGTACGTTTCCTCCCTTAGCGCGAGCACCCCGGGACCTGAAAATGAGTTGCGCCGTGATCCCGTGTAGCGCATTGCGATTTCATCGGCTGCGACCGATCGGTTCCATCTCTACGAGCACCATAGGCGATCACTTCACCCACTGACTGTGTTTGAGTGCCTTCAATGTGCTGCATGGATACTTCATCGCGCAACGATGCGCATGCGATATCATGAACGTCGGTGGAGGAAGGTTGATCGCAAAACAGGCAAGTTATTTTATTCTCGATCATTGGTATAGCGCATACGAATTGCTCTCAGCAATAGGCTATACATTTTAGACGCAGTCCTGTTAGACAGTATTTACTGCACCGAGATGCAAGCAAGACCTTAAAATGTATTGGTAATCTAGATCTTCTTGCTCATGTAGGGGATAATGCTTAAGGATATTTCTTTTCTTTATTCTCGCGGTACATGCGGCTGTCGTGCGATTATGATTAGTGCGAAAGTGCCTATTAAGTTGTGTTAACAAAAAACAAATATGTGCAAACGCGTACGTGTAATGAGAGCGGTGCAGAAAGTGACCGATAGTATCCCGAAATCGATCGCCACTGAAATTTATAGCCGCAGCGGCTATGGTGCTTTATTTCCTTATGGTCGCGGCTTCGACTCCGGTTCCTGTGGCCGATTGCGGTGGGGGCGGAATTTGAAAGCAACTGTAGTCTCTTGTCAAGTTTTTATGGAAATCGTAACATATTATTCTACAGCTATTTTAACTATGTTGTTTACGTGGTTCAAAACAAACAAGGCCAAGTGATCTGATTTGTTTTTCATGCACCATGCTACATCATATTCGGTTTGAAAAAAGCTTTGTCCACTTTTTTCAGTGTCATGCGTTACTGCATTTGAGAATGACATTTTCACAATTCAATTTTTTATTCCTTTTAGAATACATGACTAACTGGAACAAGCACTGGACCTTTATATGTACATCATCGAAGTGGAAGTTCAGCACATCAAAAGACGCGACTTAATTGCTTCTATAACCTGCATGGCTTCTGAAAATAAATACAGACGCCCGAGCCAACCATAAATGACACAATTGCCGATTTTGTTGTGTTTGCTGCTTTGTTGTGATGTCTTGCAATAATTGTTTCATGAATTTCCATCAATGTTGTTGAATGCCACCAATCTTGACTGTTTAAAAATTACCGAGATTGCTGGCAAAGGTGTGTGATAATAAAGCAATCTTGCCATGCTGTAATAAAGTGTGCATTTATTTACTCTTGCCTCCGTCACTATCTTAATTTAAAATTGCTTTCAAACGAAAGCAAACTTAACGTGTTGTCAGCTAAACTGGCGAGCTTTACAGGTGAGATGTTGCATGTTCAGATGTCACGAGGATTAGGTGTTATGCATCAAAAATGCTTTCGAATCGTTGTTGTCCTGAATTAGTTTTTAGCTACTCCTTCATAAAATCCCTCTTTCCCACTAGTCCACATAATTATCGGCCTTACTTTGCCGTGCCAGTCCTTAAAAGCCTATACATAGTTGTGTTATACATCTACTGCTTGTAATAAATTATGAACAAGCTCAAATTTCCATTTAAGAGTCTGTCACCTTTTACTAGCTAATAACATAATAAATCTGCACAATTCAAAAGTACTGCCATCCAATGATTTTTAAAGAATTGCACTACAATGATTAAAAACGAAAGTAATATAATTAACATATAACAAACGCAAAAACAAATATACTATGATGAACAAAAGCACACTACCCAAGCAAGAAACTGTTTTAAGACTCTGTGGAAGAAATAAGCAGATGTCTGCCACAGTTTCAATAAGGCATCACAATAGTCTGATCAAATACATTATGGTTCTTCCAGAAGCAAAAAAAAAAAAACAAAAAGTACACTTCTACAACATTGTATGCAAAGCCAACTAGTAATACGTACAGTGGCACAGTTGATGTCTGCAAATCAATACATAGCAATTCTTTATTGTAACTTGCCTTCCAAATAAAATCGACCGTGGTGACTATTATCCATCTGTAACACTCGAAGATGCAGGCAATATGGCACATAAATAGAAAGCATGTGGCACCTAAAGGGGCCATGACAAACCACAGCCTTCAACAGCGCACCACATGCATTTCTATGCGTTCCACCTCGTCAACCCGGGTTCAATGTCACCAGCAGCCATAAGAAAAGATGGGTTTCGGCATGTGTGCATCAAAGCATTGTTCAGAAGTTATATCTTGACAAATAAGCAAAACAGGGGCGAAATAGCCATTTTTGCAATGTGCAGAAACGATGCGAAAGCCAGCCATTGAGCATCCTGAAGAAGGTGCCTGTGACATATAAATGCCAGCAGAAGTATATGCCGTTAGGATCTGCTTTTAAGTGCCTTTTTGTGCCTACATGAAAGTGAACTTCGAAGAGTGCTGGTTTCTCATTGGCTTTGGGATGCCTGAATGCCAAGTACACCATCCAATGAGGGTTGCCTTCAGGAATGTACTCTGCATATATTTGGGGAAGCAGCCGAAAGAGGCACCATTTTTGGCTTGCTGATCCCCTAAGGCTGGGTTTGCCACTACGAAATGCGTCCCTAATGGCAGGAGGTATGGCCTATTTGTCATGAAAGCCATACTTGAAGGACAATGTTTTTCCAAGGTCCTGCTTGCAGATCACTCCGTCAGCAACTAAACCTTCCAAAACGTGGGGAAGAACACAGTCAATACCGCCTTCAAGTATGTCATGCATGGCATCAGGAGGTAATTGTTCAGTGACATCAACCTCTTCAAGGCCTTGCAATGGCGATACATTTGTAATGCCGTAGAAGGGCCCATTTATAGCTGGGTCAAGTGTGAATGCTTTAAGGTGGCTGTTGTGTGCTGCACTTGTCCTCTCGATACAGTCATCCAAATTAGGCAGCATCCGCAATTGTCTGTGTTGAGATAAGCAGTAATGGCAGACGGTGCCGCTGCTAAAGCAACACTGGAGACCTGCCAAGCGGTGCATTGAGAGGTTATCTCCCGAGAATGCCACAGTCACAACATTAAAGTGCTGACTGCCAGTGCCCCCTCCATTCTTTTGTATTAAATTTAGGTCCTGCACGAGTGGCAGTAGCACTTAGGCCAGGCCATGTCGTAGCATGAAACGGTGCTCCACAACTAGAAGCAAGTGAATGGCACTGAGTTTTGACCGATGCCGAGGATGTAGATTCAAAATAGAAAAGTTAACTGGTAAAATTTTTTGCCGTCCAGCAGCACCACCAAGAGGGTTTACAAGGTCCAGCTCATCAGTGTACAAAAGCAGAAATATAGTGCCATGATCGGCATCCTATGCAAGCTGACGGTACTGACTGAATACATTGCCATCAGCAAAGTCATAGAGCACATCTTGCGATTTTGACAAAGACTGTGAAATGCATTCTAGCAAGTCCTCGCATTTCAGGAAATTTGTTAACAGTTTAGAGATAGAAATAAAACATGTAAAGTCTTTGTAACTGCCAGTCTGCAGTGGCATCTGAGTAGCTTCAGTGTAAATAAAGTGCTCCTAAATGTATTTTTTCCCATGTGAGTACTTGTCAAGTCGGAAAATATATTGATAACAATATCCGCAGCATTCAGTTGACATGCATGCCAGGTTTTCTATTGTGCACGGTTCCACATTTTTTTCCTCTAGGAGTTTTGCAGTTTTTTTTTGAACATCCCTTCTATGACATCATAAATGAGGGCTTTCACAAGGGTGAAAATTTCATCTGTGGTACTCAACGGTAGCTTCAACTTTTCCATGATTCTGACGTAGAACATCGGTATCTGCTTCCCTGAGTGTCGCAATGAAGTCAAAGTTTGAAGCAGTGTCATCACTGTTTGTATCTGATGAAGTTGAGGCATTAGTTACCGATGTATTTTCTCCAGTTGCTTCACCACAGCCGAAGTCAGGTGTACGCTCATCGGCGCTAATGCCAGCGGCATTTGTATGAAAGCTATACACGTGCTTCTTGTAGGCGAAGTAACGGTGAAATGATGCCGCGCAATTCTATATTCCACATAATACGCAGAAATACGGCCAACAACTGGGACGCCTTCTGAAACGTTCCACTTCAGTGATATTTCGCTTCTCGCCTTCAGGCGGAAAGTAAAAACGCTCGTATAGTGCATTGGATGCACGTTTAAGAACCTCGAAAATACATTATAGAATTTCTTTCTATGCTAAACTATAATGTACGATATAGATTGTTCAATGGTTCTGTTTGTCTCACACCATCTATACGCATGTATGCTGGGACAGTGCCTCCTTTATTTTTAGAAAAATAGAGGAGGCGCTGGCTGGGAGTGACATCGTCGACGCAGCACGGGCAACTAGGAGAGCGCTTTTCAACCAGGCCGTACCATTCGTAAGGTAAGTAATCGTGCTTGCTAACTACACTTGCATTGTGCGTGCTCCTCGTGTGTGTGCAGAGTGCGTGAGCGTAGGAAATGGTACTCCCACGACAACAGTAATACCTGTGCTGATGCTTGCTGAGTGCCGGTTGGCAGAATTTAGTTGTGCAAGTTTGTTGCCTCAATGCAAAATTGAAAATCTTGATAAGCGTCTTCTTTCGATGAGAAATATTACGTTCGGAAATAATCGTGATCATGTGCGCCTGTGCGTGAGATCCCCCTTTTCTGCTGAAGTTGCTTAATAGCGACCCATGTGCTTCTTCACCGATTCTTACTGCAATCCCGTTTGCTCGCTTATAAATGCTTCGACGTCGTAAATATTCTCTGCTTATGAGGTTTTCAGTTTACGAGCAGTTTATGAGAAAAAAACCACAGCTTGCTACTAGTACAGCTTACTTTTTAAGACAAGGCGTGTTGACATAACTTATACGCAACTAAACTTGACGGGAAAGTTGCTTATGAAAGAAAAAAACAAATGAATTGTTATGTAAAGAAACATTTGTTTGTGACGTGCTGCTCCTGCGTGTCTTGAAAATTTTACTGAGATGAAGGGTCCCTATTATCATGTGCATTGTTGCCGCCCTGCACTAGGGCAAACATTGTTTTCGTGACTATTTTTAGGTGCTCCTCGCATGTGTTCACCATGTGACAGATTTAATGGGCTACTGCTGTAAGTTAACACATAACTTATTTTGTAGTGGCGAGGCTGTGACCACATAACGGAGGGGACTCCTTGGCTATGGCCGCCGTGGTGCAACGTGTAATCTGGATGGTCGATGATGATTATGATATATGGATTTTATTGGCGCAAGGGCCAGGGATGACCAAAGAGCGCCAAGAAAGATAGTATGAAGCAGTCTATGAAGTGGTAAATGGTAGATGGTGGTCGAGTCAGGTATGTATGAAGTGTACGTGTTCCAAATAGTAGGATCTCAGTACCATTCGTCGATAAGTTAGTCGACATATTACTTAACACAGCTTACTAAATTGACTGAATATTTATGCAACTTGCTGCTTATTTGTGTTCATATATCTGTTTTGCACACATTATGACGTTCTATAAGAAAACTAGACCCAACATGTTGTGATGAGTATTTTTTCTTTCAACAATCGCTTGGCTGCGATTAACATTTCATTTTGCTAAGTACACAAGTGTGTTCATTACTTTTTATTTTGGTTTCATTGTTTTTAAACTGTTTTTCATGCTGTAGCTTTAATTTTCGATTTTCATCTGTTTATACTACAGGCTCGTGCAGTATCTGCATATGTACGAATTCAAAGTGTAGTGGGCCAAATTTGCCACAGGTCTTAGCATTGTTTAACATATTTACAATTATTTCTCTTGTTCCCAGAATAAATACCACCGGCAAATGCACATTTGACGAGCTTGGAACTTCTTGAAATGATACATGAAGGCCAGTATTCACTGTGCTGCAGCTACTAGACCAGTGAGGTGTTTTCTAGTAAGCTTGCTATTTCATTTTATATTCATGGCAAGCTATTCCGATGCATGCAAGTAGTCATTGTAGCAGTTGCGAGTCTGTCCAGTTACATTGTTTTTATCTTTACGTCAATACAGCATAGTCCACAGAGTTAGCTGGTAGATAGTTGAGTGTATTGATACTGTCTCATTAAAGAAGCACACTACTTCGCACATAGTGCTTAAATGTCTGCTTGCTCTTATGGCATTTGCTGGTTATTGCAATATTGCTCATCAAATGCATTTGATTTCAACATGACCACACAGAACATTCTGATTGGCACTGGTGTAATTTTAATAGTGATAATCAACCAGCCAAGGCTTAATTCTACAGCTCTCAAGAATTACTTCTAATACTTTGGGTTCCTTTCCAAGTGTTCTGTTTCATCCTGTGTTTCATCAGTACAGTGGGCAGTCCTTTAAAATTATTCATTCTACTTGGCGCTGTTCAGGTGGAAAATGTTAACCAGCAAGTCCAAATTATAATGCTATCGGTAAGACTTCTATTACTGGGTGGATGAATACGAAGTGCTATATGTAATTGTAAAGGTATTTTTGACAAAAATACTGGTGTCTAGAACAAGCACCATCTGCACTGCAACTCTTATAGTGTTAAGTTGGGTAGGCAAGTATCTATGCTAAGTATACTTGCGCATATACTTTCTACATATTAGCTAGTATTTTAGCTACATGAAAGAGCGTATGTTGTGACTGCTGAAGTCAAATTTATGATTGATGTGCCTGCCTGTTTTTGTTGTGCACTTACACTTACTGCTGTGGTGTCTTAAGCATTGTAGTCTTGTGACAACTGAAGTACTGCAACAATGTGTAAGCTAGCTTGCCCCTACTATTGCTACAGTATGTCAACAGATACTTATCCCCATATTTGTGCATTTTTAACACGAAAGTGTTTTATTCCGGGGTCCACCAAGACTTCACTGACGTATTTCCGTCACGGAAATACGTCATAGAACATAATACAAAGAAAGAAACCAGAAGAAAAAGTTCCACAAACATGCAAAATTTCGAAATCGAACCCACGACCTCTCGGTCCGCGACGATAGATCGCCGAGCGTTTAACCCATTGCGCCACAAACGCATTTGCAGAGAGCTACACAGACGCGCCTTATATATCTAACACTCCTCCGTGTACCCGCGCTCTTGCTCGGGGCGGTGCCGCCGCCTACGAGCAGAAAAGAGAAGTACTGCATTATGACACTAACGCGCACCGACAGTGAACGCTTCGGTGGTCTCAGCGCTACGACGCCTCGATGCCAGCATTCGAAGGGACGCTGGCATCAAGAAGCACTACCAACGCCACCTAGGTGGCGTTGGTAGTGGCGTTCACCGTACTCAGCACAGCGGAGCGTGGCCTCCGCAATTAGCTCTGAAAATGTTTCTGAAGTTGATCGCGGAGGCTGCAATTACGACACGCTGTACGCGCTGATTTGACTCGGTGACGATTGAGTTACGTGCTTTGTCTTGCACGTTGTATTAGTGTGTCAGTTACGTGCTTCGTCTTTCGCGTTGTGCTAGCGTGTGCAGCGTAGTGCAGCTTCCATATGCACGACGGTTGCTCATGGTCATCGACGTTGGTAGTCGTGATGGAGGAGACGTGCCACCAGGCGTCAGCGTGGGTGCATCAACGCCTAAGGGCGCTTTAGCCACAAAACACCAATAGACATTATATATCAATGTGCAATAAACATTACACTACTTCTGTGAAGACACGTTTCACTTTCGTGTTCTATACCGATTCCTATATAAGAGGGATCAACCACATTTTTTTGAGAACCAGCTGTGTTGGCTATTTGCAATTTGTAGTATCCTTATGAGTTTGCCGGTCAATTCACGTAAGTTATGATGACAGAATTTACAGAGAGGCAAGGGAAAACACTACACCATGAATGCTGTTATACAGGGACTTTTCATTTTGATGGAAGGATGCAAAATAACAATAAAACTGGATGTTTGCTTATATCTTGCGCAAGTCCTATCAGAGGGAAGGCAGAAGTTGTAATACAAAGGCATACAATCACGATAAACAGTATTTGCATTAAAAAAGGTGAATAAGCACAGACTAATTTCGTTCGCTTGTCATCAAGAAAGGGTGCTTTTTCAGGCATTGATAACGGGGCAGGTTTACACGTATCATTTATGCGGCATGCCTCACTGATTTCTCTTGGCACTCTTTCCCCGTTTGTGAAAACAGATGAACAATCTTAATCCGACCTGAAGCCCTATAATGACAATGCACTGCCATGTTGAGCGAGCATATGTGAGTTCAGAAGCCCTCGCGTAGAGCTTTTAATAATGAAAGTAAAATAAAGAGACAGAGTCGAGTTGGCATGGGCATGCCATAAAAAAGGTGAAGAAAATCCCCCCCCCCTTCCCAGCACAAATGCCACGAAACAGAAAAGACAAAAGGAAAAAGAAAAACATGAACGAAAAAAACAGAGGGTGATGTAAAGAGATAAAAGGCACGTGAGCAAGTTCATAAGGCTTGCGTGAAAGTAAAGGAAAGAAAAAGAAATAAAGATAAAAAACGAAAGGTTCACAAACGCGAAAGTCAGAAAAAGAATAAAAGTACATGAAAAGTAAGAAAAGAAAATAAGATAACACAGGGATGGGCAAACAGAGAGCCGAATTAAGAAGGCCGTGAAAGTTCAACAGTCGCTTCGGGTGTCTTCGGTCTTTGTGGGCATTTGCCACCAACATGCTGTAGATTCAGCAGCATCTACAACGTTCCGGTACGGCAATTGCTCGCGTGAGACCAGGAAGGCAACGCCAGAACGATGCTGTTCACAGTGCGGAACACTTGCCCCATTTTAGACGTACAAAAAACGAAAAATAGGGAAAAAAAGAAAAAGGGGAAAAAGGAAAGAAAACACTGGTCGGCACACACATCGTCACACACGGTCCAGGCTTGGGTACCGGTTCCGTTTTGAGGTCCAAAACACGGCACGTGGAATCCACCAGGAGCTTCCTCCTGCCAGGTCACCATCGTCCGCGTCCTCCTGGATGGCCAGCTACCGGTACGGTCTGACACGCTCTCTCCAAAATCTTATAAATGCAGGCAGGCGTACGCCACTTGCCCCCGTCATGCGGGCGAGGCAAAGCCTCCCCATGTTTGGTCCAAAGGCCCGCATGCGACGGGGACAAGAACGTGTTTGAAGCGGTCTCGAATCGTACTGAAATTCAAGATCAAGCAAGCATTTGCCCTTTTGCTCTACGCGAGGTTTCTGTCCTCGCTGAGCTCGCCTTAGGACACCTGCGTTACCGTTTGACAGATGTAGCGTCCCGGCCTACTACTACTACATACTACAGAGGAGGGACAGACCCACACCCTAAGGAGCTTCGCCCCTAAAAAAGGCGAACCGTGTTGTTATATGCGAACGTGTGCGTGTTGGTTCTGTCAGTGCTCTATGAATTGTTGTGGCAATGAATCTGTTCATGATAACGTCTGTGTGTAAAATGTCTATGTATGGTTGCTAATGTGACCATGTGTATTATATAAACCGAACAGTGTGACTATGTGCGTGTGTTGTTGATTATCAAGTGCTCTATGAATTCGTATGTGTACAGTTGAATACTGCTCTAAGTGTATGTGACCATTGTGTGAGCTCTATTAATTAAGTGTTATATTATAATCTCTGAGAATTATTAGAATGTTATATAAAAATGTGTGTTATAATAAATAATACGTTCACACATGTTTCGCTTGTGGGAAAAATCTTTTTGTACATACAAATATTTTCAAAATCTTTTATTGCCTGTAGCCTCCGAGACCGTTGCTCAGTGCATGCGAATCTCGAAGCCTTGTATTGGCGCCCCTAGTAGCTTCAATCCTAGTTGTTAAGCCTATAGTAGTGTTGCTGGCTTCACTTGCCTGGAGTCGGTCATGT
Organism: Dermacentor silvarum; assembly: GCF_013339745.2. NCBI lineage: Eukaryota > Metazoa > Arthropoda > Arachnida > Ixodida > Ixodidae > Dermacentor > Dermacentor silvarum. The sequence continues at coordinate 67,777,499 of NC_051162.1, forward strand.
TGGTTTTGGAACGGGATTAACAGTTGCTCCCAGCCATGAGGGAGGAAAGTTCCTCCATTTAAAGACGAACATAGGAGACATCGCCGTTCCTCCTTTAAAGGAGCAAGGGTCACTCCTTTTTTTTTAGAGTGTATCATGTGTTGGAGTGTACCTGGCTCATGACACACGGGGCATTCTTGCCCGTACTGGCTCGGGTAAATGTGGTTTAGTAATCGGGGGTGGGGAAACGACTCTGTATGGATCTGCCTATATGTTGTCTGCTGCTCCCTCGTTAACTTGAGGTGTGGCTCGGGGAAGCTCTGTCTCTCGTTTCTGTAATATTCCACTATGTCTTTGTACGTGACCAGTGGTTGGCTCTTTGCGTTCTCCTCTTCCCTCTCCGCGGCTGCGGTTCGGTGTGACAGCGCTCGGGCCTGCTGGTGGGCAAACTCATTGCCCTCCACTGCGGAGTGGGCCGGAACCCAGATTAATTCTATCTCCTCCCCTTTCGGGGGTTCCTTGCCTTTGAGCGCCCGAAGCACCAACCGGGACACCCAGCCCGACTGGAAGCTCCTATACGCTTGTTGCGAGTCTGTGACCACTCTGGTCCTGCCTTGTATAGTGAGGGCCAGGGCAATTGCCAGCTCTTCTGCTTCGTCGACATCGTTTGTTTTTACCGTCGCGCACGTTAGCAGCTTTTCTGTGGATGTCACCGTTACGGTCACCCAGCTTTTCCCTCTGTCTTGGGAGGCGTCTGTGAAGATTACCCCTTCTGCCCAGCCAGCAGCCTGTTGTAAGCTTTTGCTCTCGCCTCCCGTCTGCCGCTGTGGTGTGCTGGGGTCATGTTCTTGGGGAGTGGTTTTACCTTGATTGCTTCTAGCCAGACAGACGTCTGGTAGTTGTGCTCGCTCCACCTGTCTCGTCTCCGCTCAGCCGATCTTCAGGACTCTTCTGCCGGCCTTCGTTTGACTTAGGCGATGCTTCTGGCTGGAGAGGTGGCCCTCGATCAGTTCGTCTACCGTGTTATGCAGGCCCAACCTCATAAGTTTGTCCGTGGAGGCACTTATCGGGACTCCGATGGCGTGCTTGATTGCTTTTCAGATTATCAGGTCGATCAGGTTCCTTTCGACCGGGCTCAGCAGGAGATACGGTGCCACGTACGTAATTCGGGAAATCACGAAGGCCTGTACGAGCCTCAGGGTGTCGTTCTCTTTCATCTGCGTCTCATCGCCACTCTGCGGTGCATGTGCAGTACTTGCTCCGTCGTGTGCTTTAGCTTTCTCACAGACGCTTCCGCCTTGTTTGCTTGTATCACCAGTCCCAGGATCTTGACACTGGGGCCCGGCAAAATGTCTTCTCCGTCTAGCACCACTTTAATATCTTCCTTGAGTCATTTCGGCGCCCGTTGTCGTACTACCACCAGTTCCGACTTTTGTGGCGAGCATCTTAAGCCGCATTCCTAGGCATATTTGTCCACCACTTCTGCCGCCGTCTGCAGCGTGTCTTGCATCCATCCGTGGGATCCAGCCTTCGTCGTCCAGAGCGAGACGTCGTCGGCGTAGAGCGCGTGCCCCAAGCCTTCAATCGCTTCGAGTGCCTTGGGCAGGTGCAGGAGTGCCACGTTGAACAAAAGGGGCGAAAGGACCGAGCCTTGAGGGGTCCCGCTACTGCCCAACTCGATAAGCAGGGATACCTCCTCCCCCACTCTGTTTCTTGCTTTCCGATCTGTTAGGAAACCTCGAACGTAGTTATACACCCGTTCTCCACAGCCAGTGCTCTGGAGGTTGGTCAGGATGCCAACGTGGGAGACGTTGTCAAACGCTCCCTTGAGGTCAAGCGCCAATATGGCGCGTGGCGAATGCCCCGTGGCCTGTTTCATGACCTCTTCTTTGATCTGTATGAGCACGTCCTGCGTGCTCAGGTGCTTTCGGAAACCAAACATGGTGTCCGGCACTTGGTTGGTTCTGTCCAAGTGTCTCTGTAGTCTATTTAACACCATCCTTTCCATCACCTTGCCCACGCAGGACGTGAGGGAGATGGGTCTCAAATTGTCGATGTGCGGGGGTTTTCCCGGTTTGGACGAAGAAGAAGCCGAAGGGAGCGGATGCAGTTCACGTCGGCTCCGTCTTTCGTAAATGATTTCGGAGTGTTTTTGCAAAATATCCCTGTAATTTTGCATCATCTTCTCCAGCAAGTTATCCGGACTCTACCGATATTCGTCTTGAAAGTGGGAACTGCTTTTTCACCGCTTTATTGGACTTTTCTCCCAAGCCGCTACGCCGCCGAGCTAAGCTAAGGCGTGCTCGGCCGCTACGTGGACCGCAGTTACGGCTGCGCGTCGACTTTCCTCAAGCCGCCATGGTAGTACAAGTTGAAGGAATGGATATCTCACCGACCGAGATTTCTGAAGAAGCGGGATGGTGCACCATTTCCCGGCGGGAACGACTTTCTCCTGGGGACAAGCACGCTAACCCTAACATTCCATCAGCCTCCCAAGCCGGCGTTGGAGGCACGAACAAGGCGCAGCGACGCCCGCGCGCACACAAGCAGCAAATTTTGAAGGCAGGGAAGATGCCCACCCTTCCACGTGATCACCACAAAGTTATCAGGCCACGGGGTGGCTTGAACGTTGTAACAGTCGAGGTCGTCCGCCTAGCTTCAGCCCTATATAAGGCAGCAAGCGTATCTCCACAAGATGCCATGGAAGACATTGTATGCCCAAATATACAACAGAACATCATCGTTGTGAGTACCCCTCACTCTTCAAATGCAGAACGGCACCGCCGACTCGCCAGATTTGAGCTCGACGGGCACAAGTTCGAGACTCGGGCATACGAGACTGCGCCCGACTATACCGTCAAGGGAGTCGTGCGAGGCATTCCCCTCGAAGAAGACGTCAAGACCATTCACCTCAATATTGTCAACAAGAGAAACCCAACCGCCTTAGCGGCCAAAAGACTCAGCAAGACCACTTCGGTCATTATCGCCTTCGATGGTGATCGGGTCCCAACTTGGGTATACGACGGGGTACAATGCTCAGGTGCACCTTTTACAGAAAGCAGATTGACGTGTGCCACAAGTGCGGACGCGTTGGTCATCGCATGGACGTCTGCCCGAACCCCCAAGACCGTGGGTGTAGAGGATGCGGAGCCTCGAACCCAGACCCCAACCACAAATGCACGCCAAGGTGTCGCCTCAGCGGGGGAGCGCATCCCACTAATCCCAATAAGAGGGACCCTAGAGCTGTGACATTAGAAGCAGTACAGCGCAAAAACGCGCAGTTACGCACGGTCGTGCAACAGTTAACTCAAGAAATCCGCGAGATTAAACAGTCGATGGCGCAGCCATCTATAGCTAAACCAACTTCCGTCTCCACTCCCGTTCACAAACGGTAACGACAGTGCGGCGCCGCCCGCAAAGAAACACGCTGCAGCCAGCTCTGAGTCTCAACAGCTCGACAAGCTCGAGCTTGTCGAGCTGTTCCACAGTAATTGATTGGCGCAAAGAACAAGAATAAATGAGGAAGCTGCTCGCTGAAATTAAAACCGCGATCCGCAACATTGGCGTTGCGGTCAATAACCTCACTGCTCGCACAGACAGGGTTGAAACCCACATAAACATAATCTATACTCACATAGGCCTTCGCCAAAGCACGCTAATGATGCCCACCATGGAACCTACAGTCATTCGCACTATCCCTATCTCAGGTAATGCACACGTACCGCACCACGATGGCCAGCCCAAATAACGAGCTCGTGGTGTGGCAGTGGAACTGTCGGGGCTTCACGAAAAAACAACCACTGCTGCAACAATACGTCCGACACGCGCAACCGAAGCCCGACGTCATAATGATACAGGAAACAGTAGGCACCATACCAAAGCTTCCAGGTTACAATGTACACGCCTCACCGATTCCCCTTGATCGAGGACTTGCAATTTTAATACGGAAAGAGATGGTAATACAAGAACGCACCCTACGCGGTACACATGCGGAACACATGCTCGTAGAGCTCCTTCCTAATAGGGCACGTAAACACAGTGTATTTCTTCTCAACGTATACAGTAATCCGGCTCACTCGCGGCGTCGTTTCCTCTCTCTGTTCCGGGGGGCGCTTGCCTTAGCGGGCGCACACCCGTTTCTTGTGGGGGGTGACTTTAACGCCCCGAACGAAGCCTGGGGTTATAGCTACACTACAGCCAAAGGCCGACGCCTGTGGCAGGACCTGCATGATGTAGAACTAACTCTTATAACCGATCCCACGGTGCCGACTCGCACGGGCACGTCAACGGCATGGGACACGACGCCGGGTCTGACGGCAGTCCGAAACATGCTTCAAGCAACGTGGCGCAATACCTTTGAAAATCTCGGTAGTGACCACGGTCATAGAAACACGGATTCCTCAGGCGGGTACACCCCCTCCCCCTAAGTTATTTAAATGGACGGACTGGGACAAGTTCCGAAAGCAGCGAGTCGAACAGAGAGGTGAGGAGACCATCGATACCATCGAGCCATGGATGGAGACCCTCAATGGCGACATGAACAGTGCGACACAGACGGTAACACCCGAAGTCCAGATTGATAAGATCGACAGTCGACTAGCCCACCTCTGGGAAGCCAAGACATCAATATATGCAAGATGGAAGAAGCAACGGCACAACCAAAAGCTTCGTAAGAAGATCGCACAGATCAATCGCCAGCTAGAAGAACATTGCCGGACCTTAAGCCGCCAGCAGTGCTACGACATCTGCAACGCAATCGACGGGCAGCTGCACAATGGCAGCACGTGGCGTCGCCTGCGTCAGCTGTTGGGGGAAACGCAGGGCAAGTCTGCTCAACAGGCCAACCTGCAGCGCCTTTTACACAAGGAACGGGCTACCACGAGTGATCAACAAATCGTGACACGCCTGGTAGATAAGTACTTCCCTGAACGACCCGATGTCTAACACGGAGAATACACCGGCAAGCCAAACGCGACGCTCGATGAAGAATTTCACGACTCAGAGATCCGCCCAGCTCTCCACGACCTTAATGGCAAATCAGCACCTGGTCCCTACAAGGTTACGAACAAGACTCTACGAAACCTCGATGATGTCTCGATCATCACTCTTACGACATACGTCAACAAATGCTGGCGAGTGGGTCGCATCCCAGAGACGTGGAAACGCTCTGAGGCAGTCCTGATACCGAAGCGAGGGAAGCCGTCCAGCCTGGATCACTTACGGCCCATTTCCCTCACATCCTCCGTTGGCAAGGTTATGGAGCATGCGTTCCTCCCCCGTATCAACCGCAACCTCGAGGACACTGGAGCCTCCCCACCCACTATGGTGGTCTTCCGGTCACATCTCTCTACTCAAGACGTTATGCTCCAGCTCTACCACCAGATCATCAACGACCCAACTTGCGCACCCGGGCCATCCTTGGCCTCGATCTGGAAATGCATTCGACAATGTATCACATGCAGCAATTCTGACCCGAATTAACAAGCTCAGCATGGGCGAGCGCAGGTACAACTACATCAGAGACTTCCTGTCGTGCCGCACAGTCACCCTCGTGGTCGACAGCATGACATCCGACGAACGTGCAATAGGAAGCGCCGGCACTCCTCTGGGGTCGCTCATATCCCCGGTCCTTTTAAACCTCGTGATGCTGCGTCTCCCGGCCTGCCTTGGCGAGATTGACGGCCTCCATCACTCCTTGTATGCAGACGACATCACCCTGTGGGTCGACAAGGGCAGTGACGGTCAGATAGAAGGCACCTTACAAGCAGCGGTCACTGCAATAGAAACCTACCTCCAAGGCACGGGTCTCCGACTTTCTCCACTCAAATCGGAGCTGCTCCTGTAACGCCCATGCCGCCGGCCCAAGCCTACCGGCGAATCGCGCCAATGTGAGGAAATACTCCTGTATACGCAAGGCGGCTCCTGTATTCCCCGAGTCCCGAAGATACGCACCCTCGGCATGTATATAGCAGCCAACGGGTCAAACGCAGAAGCTATCGGCAAAGATTTAAGGCAAGATTACAGCGGCTACCCGCCTGATCAAACGCATTACAAACTAGCACACGGGCGTGAAGGAGGACATCGTCATTCGCCTCATACACTCCTTCGCAATCAGTCACATTACTTATGTGGCGGCCTTCCACAACTGGAATGTCACCGAAAGGGAGAAAGTCAACACCCTCCTTATACGCAAGACTTACAAGGTCTCCCTTGGCCTACCGGAGTCCAGGAGCACTTCTCGTCTGCTACAGCGGGGGGTATACAACACGCTTGAGGAAATCGTGGATGCGCAAAGAGCCTCGCAACTCGAACGCATGTCCCTCCTAACAGGCACGGGTCGGTACATCCTGCAGAACCTCGGCTTCAATTACCATGTCCAACACGGTCAGAAACAGGCCATTCCACCCGACATCAGTGACACGCTGATCGTCGCCCCTATCACTCGAAACATGCACCCTGAACATAAAGGGGTCGACGGCAGGCCCATGCCAAGGCACGGCTGCGCTCCTTTGGTGGGAAGACGACTACGCGCTTCGTACACGCGGCAGAGCACACACAAGAACACCGGTTCACGGACGGTAGTCATTGACGTTAACTCCCGCCTTACTCACGCGTGTAGTGTCAGCACGGAATACCCAGATACAGCGGAAGAGGTTGTGATTGCGCTTGCGCTTACCGACCCCCTCTGTGAGGTAGTTCTTAGTGACTCACAATCCGCAGTTCGTAACTACGCGCGGGGGCCCCTTTCCTCCGAAGCTCTTCAGATCCTAAGGAAAGCTGGTCGACAGCACTTCGATAGCATCGCGATTATGTGGTTCCCAGCGCACGTCACCACCCCCACCGACGAGGGCCCCCCTAACTTGAATGAAGTGGCACACCGCCCTGCACGAGAACTGACCCGCCGCGCAGAGTATGAGACACCCTCCTCGAGTTCGGACCTCCTGGTGCGAAACACGCGAGAACGCTTAGTAAGCCATTATGATATCACGCAGCACTACCAGTTAGGCAGGAGGATATTGCCCCCAACTCACCCTAAACTGGAACGTTGCCAGGCAGTCGTCTGGCGACAACTGCAGACGCACACCTTCCCGAGTCCGGTGCGATTGCAGCACAGTTTCCCCACGCAATACCCGAGTGCTCCTTGCAAGTTATGTCAGGCAACTAGAGCGACACTATCACATATGTTATGGTAGTGTCCTGTTATAGCAGCGAAAATGGCAGTAGCTCCGGAGGCTCTTGCGTCGTAGTGGCCGCCGCTCTGCGCAGCTCCAACCTCAAGACACAAGAGTGGACAGTCCAGCGGGCCCGGCAGGCGGCGACGAGGCAAGGCCTCGAAGTCCCCTAATGGGAAACCTGAGCCCGGGTCGTAAAACTTCGCCGGATTTCAATAAAGTTGTTTCTATCCATATAGCGCATTGCGATCCCAGCAATCCATTTGAAACTCCGTTGAAACCTCCCCAATCTCTAGCATTCCCGATGCCGCTGCGTTGCAATATCCATGCTGTCTCAGGACTCGAAGTGTAGGTTTGTTGACGAATGAGAGAGCGCCAATATCACATGCTCTGTCGCGAAGTTCGGGAGTCTGGCAATCCCAGACCATCAACTTCACAATAGATGGCTGTCGTTCTCAGCGTCTCGTAGTCTCGTAGTGGCCGAGCACCAGGCCGGTAGCGCGCTTGTACTTATTTTTCTGGCAGGTATACCCAGCGGCAGTATTCATCTGCTCCCACAGCACCGGCAAATGTTCCACTATGTAAGCAAAGCTGTGGTGGGGACAATCGATACCCAGAGACCCACGAAAATCTCTGCAGGACCCCTTTTCCAATCGAGAACTCATACAAACACAACCAAGTGCCAGGTTGTGATACATCTCCGCTCGTTAAACAAGGACTGCTTGGTTTCCCGCAGCACAGGGATTTGAACCCAGTAGCTGCCTCACACGAGGCGGACGCTTGACCATTTCACCAGCGCTGGAGTTTGTGTATTCGTTTGGGCCGTACACCCCGCGGAGTATACCCCGTGACACAAGTTCTCGACCAGGCCCCACATCATCCAGTCGCACTTTGTCTATTCGAGCACATACCTAGTGGTATATGTCGTCTGCTCGGCAAGACAGCAGCCTGCACATAACTAGCGACCCAAGTTGATTCAACTCCCTCTTTTTATTACGATTAACCTTCTTCGTCGTTGTACTTTCGTCATGCTATCGTTATTATTTCAGGAACGTCAACCAATGTTCATCCTCCCGTCGTCGACATAGCGCCTTCGTCAGTCCATCCACGCCATTCCTTTTTGTCATTTCATTGTAATGCTGCTGTCTTAATTAAATCGTGATTATGCCATCATTGGCACGCTATCGTCGTAATTGTGTCGTCATCCTACAGTCATCGTCACGTATTTGTTGTCGTCCGTCAACTTAATGCAATTGTAGTCGTTTCATTGACGTCATTTCTTTTTCTTCATTCAATTGTAGTGACGGTCTCGTCGTTCAATTCTGATTACACCGCTGTTGTCTTGCCATCGCCTTCATTACGTCGCCGTCATGCATTAGTTCTCACCTATTGTGGTGATGCCAAATTGCTCATCCCATCGTCATAATTCGAGCTTCGTCATTCGACTGTCCTCATTTTGTCAACGTCACGCCGCCACCCTAAGGCCCTCGTCATCATACAATCGTCAGCGTGCTATCGCCGGCACGGTAGCGTCATCATACGGTCGTCGTGTTGTCATCGTCTTCACTTTGTCGTGGTAATAGCGTCATCATTTGAGAAACGCCATCCAATGGTCATGATTGCGTCGTTTCCATAAATTGTCCTTCATATATTCGTTGCGATACTGTCATTGTGATGCGCTCGTGGTAGTTTTATTGTCGTCATTGAGGCTTTTTCATCCGATTCTCCTTCATACCGTCGGCGTCGCGCTACCACCGACCCGCCATCGTCGTCCCCCACTCCTCGTTCTACCATTGTTCTCCTGCCATCTTCGTCACGCTGTCGTTGTTATACCATGCGTCGCCATTATTTCAAAATCGTATCCCTATTGTCCTCATTTCATAGTCCTTAATGTGCCGCCACCATGCAGTCTACTTCAAACCGTGACGTTCATGGTCGACCCTGGCGATTGACTGACATGGCAAATTCGGCGGATTCCAAAGATTGTGTATTCCGCATCAAGCTGAAGCAATTAATATTTAATAATGACCACTATAAACTTTAAATAGAGGTTTCTTCGGCAATATGGTGTATCGTTGCGTCGTTTGAAGGCTAATCGCTTTAACATCGACAGTCATTGTCGGATGGGTTCTGGCAAAATACTTATTGCACAAGAACGGCCAACGTTGTGAAAAGTGGACAAAGTAGCGAAAAAATGACGTCACTTTAATAGAAGGAGTTTTACAACGAAGCTGTGTATGGCTAAGATCCGGGGTTTTGTGTCGTCGGTGTGCAGAAACTACGGCACAATCAGCAATGGCTCGAGCGTCGTCGTCTTCTTCCACAGCTGGCTCCGTTACGCAATAACTGTCATCATCAGCAATGGCTGGAGCGTCGTCGTCTATTTCCATATGGCTCGTTGGCGCCCTTCGGCGCAACCGCGCGAACGCGCTCGTGCCACTGCTCGCGCGTTCGTCGTCGTCTTCTTCCACAGCTGGCTCCGTCGCCACTCATCATTCCAGCGTAGAATGGAACTTTTCTACTGTCGTCGTAATGGGGAGGCCGCTTTGACGCGGATATGAGCCATTGTTTAAGGGGGTATGACCAATTCATGGTCCTACGTGACGGAAGCATTTATTAACAGAGCTGATACGCGAAACATGGCCACCGATTAAAACAATAAATATGCTAGTACCTCTGTTCAAAATGCTGTGTCACCTCAGTGTCGTGTGCAAAAGAGTTTTGCTGGTTATCCACTTCACAGAGTCAAATGGCTCATTAATTTTATAGAATTATTGAACCTTTGCATGCCATAGAAGTGTAAAACTCGCTAGCAACATCTGTCAAAAACCTAAAACTTGTAAAAATGGGATTAAATCAGAAAATAACACTGAATCAAGACGAATATGGGCACAGAAAAGGAATCTGAAAAGTTTTGAACATATGTTCACTGTGTCCTGCGTGGGTAAGTATTTTATGTTCTGTGCAGAATAATACTAAAACGAGCGCTGCACGTATTGACATTATTCCCGGCGCACAATATCCTCATTTCCAGTGAATCTCAGTTCAACACACTTGTCTTCTTTGTTGAAAAGGCAAGTAACAAGGGCATTCAGACATTTACTAGCTTATAAATGTGAATAAATGTAGAACTAAAAATATTCCCGTATTAGTCTTGCATATTTTTTTTTACTAGCTGAAGTGAACGAAAGGTTAGCCTGCAGCGTAAGTGGCGGATCCGAAAGGGACGGCCAAAGGGTGATTGTCGGTTACAACCATGCGAAAATAATAGACAACATAAGTGCTGTACAAAGAAAACTTTGTCGCTGCTGGGTATTCTCACATTGCAATGTTACTATTCTTGAGACGTTTAGATTTTCACCGGAAAATGATTTCATGATTCTACCTTTTCTAGTTATGAAGAATGGTCCACCTCGAAACCAGACAAGCAATAAAATTGTATTATCCAGTGGAGTTCCTGCCAGAGAAGGAAGGCGCAATACTCGCAGCTCCGGAACATCGAATGCTGCACCCACCACGCAAAATTCCGCAGGCTAATGCTCTCGAATATGGGGACCAATAAGAACGTGTCGAATTACTACTATAATTATTATTTTTATATGAAATCGGACATACACACACACACACACACACACACAGTGGGAACTAAAGAAGGAGCAGCCTGGAAACTGCCACCGAGAGAGGCATAAAGCCTACCTACTCTTTAGGAAGGAGGGGAGATAGAAAAAAGTTGAAAAAGAATGGACATAACCAAGAAAGAAACTACAAGATAACAGGCCACAAACACGAAGATAAAGCATGCTTCCATAATTCATTAGGCCACGGACATAAGCAGACACCTTCCGATACTCTTTAGTGCAATATCGCCAATGGTGGAGTTCCGGTGGGTCTCCAGTTGAACGGCTGCGAGCTACACAGACACTTTCAGGAACGTAAATAAAGTTATCTCGTCCTTCCATGAATCCGTGGTATATGACAACCAAATGCGCACTGATGTTCTTGTTTATCTTCGATGTTTGGAATTTGAGCAGCTTTTTTTTCGTCATTTATATAAACACAACAGAGTTGTTGGACATTGTATGTATCGAGACAACCTAAAGGGGAGGTATTCTGCTTGATAAACTATGAGGTAGTCAGGCAGGCAACGCAAAACGAAACTGGCTGTACTACGGTAGGTTGGGCGAATAAGTATGTGCCGCCGTATGAAAGACTTTAATAAACCCCTACTTGCGATTTTGCCCCATTCCGAAAAGATATTTCTCTGTGTTTTGTGCTCACAGTGAAGACGCTTTTACGCGCTTATGGAAAGCACGAGAAATCGAATCCGAAGCTGCGGCCCAACTTAACGAGCAACGCAGCCGGATTTGCACGGAGCGCTCGCTCACAATGCCCCTCGCTGTTTGCTACTTCTGCGCCACATGTATCATTGGGAAATGGACAACATCTTATTGATATAAGAAAATGGCACGAGAGAGAAATAAAAAGAATTACGGCAGAACTCGTATGACGATGAATGTCGACGGTAATGCGAATAGCAATCTAGCAATGTAGCGAAATATCATACTACGGACGACACGTTTACTTACCGTGGTAATTACGAGATATGGGTTTCTTTGGCTATATGCCACATTCTCCGATATCGCCCCACTTTGCTATGGCACTCGGTTGCTAAGGTCGCCCGTGAGCGCGGAGGCATGACGACGACTGTGTACCGCTGACGTAGTGATAATGGAATGACGAAGAAGAATGACATCAACCGAACAACTAAGGCCTGTAACGACGGCGCCATGGCGATAATGAGATGTCGTTATTTAAAATACGACGATGGTATAACGACGGCAACGTTACGATGACGATGACATGATAACAATGAGGACGATGGCATGACGCGCGCTGTATGACGGCCACCGGATGAAGAGGCAGGAATGGCGACGATAGCACTACCAAGACGGCATGAGGTCGTTACAGTGGCGACCATGGCATGAATATGACGCCGACAGGATGATGAGAGTGGAATGTCTAAGTAACATTGATGACAACAAAATGACCGCGACGGCATCCTGACCGTAGTATGACTGCATGATGACTGTACGACGACCGTGAAGTGACCACGGTAGCTTGGTAGCGGCATGGGGACAATGGAATCACGACGCGTTCGATGGTAATAGCGCGAGCGTGACTATATCACGAAACCTGTATGATGACGAATGTGTGACGACCACGGCATGACGAGCGCGGATGACGAAGGTGGAGTGGCGATAACGGCGCGACCACGACGGCATTACGACGGCGGTCTGACAATGGAATCATGATGGCATCTGATTGACTGTGACGGCTGGACAAGGGTTGCTTACTTACGATTGAATTACGACAGTATCATTATAACACAACGCCGAAGAAAGATTGACGTCCATGGAACGGGCAAGGCGGTATGACGATGACTTCATCACGACGATGGCTTGATGTTACTGAAGTGATGACAATGGTAAAAGGAAAGTGTGACGACGATGAAGACTGTGTGACGACGATGGGCTGACTACGACGGCTGGACGAGTGTCGGATGACAAAGCTGGAATGATGATGATGAAGCAACTACCACGACAGCATCACTTCACTGAACACATACCTAGTGGACCAAGCTAATAGACAACTTTGACCACTGTGTCCTAGTGGAAGGGGTAACAACGGCAACTTGACAAGAGTGAGATCATGACCTGCAGTAATGATCATTGGACAACGACGACGGCATCCCTATGCTGGTGTGACAACGAATACATGACGACTGTATGACGACAATGGCTTGACGACGACTTCCTGACGAGTGTCGCATGACAAAGCTAGAATGACGGCAATGTAATGAACACGAAGCCATCACCACCACAAGCCATCACGGCCACAAACCACCACGGCCAAAGGTAATAGACGACTTGTGCCACTGGGTGGGGATAAAACGCGTGAGGGTGACGGCGCGATGAGAGTAAGATATCACGAAGCTGGAATGACGACAATTAAACGACCAGGAGCATATACCTAGTGGCCCAAGGAAGTAGACAGCTTGGGCCACTGGGTTGGCGTAAGAGGCTAGATGGATAGATGAATAGATGGATAGATAGATAGATAGATAGATAGATAGATAGATAGATAGATAGAAAAATAGATAGATAGATAGATGATCATACCCAGCAGCAACCTATATTTATGCTCACTGTGGGACGAAGGCCTCTCCCAGCAATATCCAATTACCCCTCACTTACCCTCCAATTTCCCTGTCTTGCGCTAGCTGATTCCAACTTGGGTCCGCAAATTTTTTAACTTCACCGCCCCACCTTGTTTTCTACCGTCCTCGACTGCGCTTCCCTTCTCTTGGCACCCATTCTGTAACTAATCGTCCATCGGTAATCTGCCCTACGCAATAAATGGCCGGCCCAGTTCCATTGTTTTCTCTTGAGTTTCAACTGAAATATCGGCTATCCCTGTTTGTTCTCTGATCCACACCGCCCTCTTCCTGTCTCTTAACGTTAGGCCTAACATTTTCGTTCCATCACTCTTTGTGTGGTCCTTAACTTGTTCGCGAGCTTCTTTGTTAACTTCTAAGTTTCTGCCCCATATGTTAGCACCGGTAGAATGCAATCATTGTACACTGCTTTTCAACGACAGTGGTAATCTGCCAGTGAGGACTTGATAATGCCTGCCGTATGCACTCCAGCCGAATTTTATTCTATAAATTTCTTTCTCATGATCAGGATCCCGTGTGAGTAATTAACCTAGATAAACGTACTCCTTTGCAGACTCTAGAGGCTGACTGGCGATCCTGAATTCTTGTTCCCTTGCCAGGCTATTGAACATTATCTTTGTCTTCTGCATATTAATCTTCAACGGCACTCATACACTTCCTCGGTTAAGGTCCTCAATCATTCGCTGTGATTCGTCCCCATAGTTGCTTAATAGGACAATGTCGTCTGCAAACTGAAGGTTGCTGAGATATTCGCCGTTGATTCTCACTCTTAAGCCTTCCCAGTATGATAGCTTGAATACTTCTAAGCATGCAGTGAATAGCATTACAGAGATTGTGTCTCCTTGCCTGACCCACATATTAATAGGCAACTTTTTAGTTTTCTTGTGAAGAACCAATGTAGCTGCGGACTCTTTGTAGACATTTCCCAAGACATTCACATATGCATCATGTACTCCTTGATTACGCAACGCCTCTATGACTGCTGGTATCTCTACTGAATCTAATGCTTTTTTATAATCTATGAAACCCGTATAGAGAGGTTTATTCTACTCCACAGATTTCTCGATTACCTAATTGATGACATGGATGTGATTCATTGTAGAATATCCCTTCCTGAAGCTAGCCAGTTCTCTTGGTTGCTCGAAGTCAAGTGTTGTCCTGATTTTATTGGAAATTATCTTGGTGAATATTTTATACAGTACTGAAAGCAAACTAATGGGCCTATACTTTTTCAGTTCTCTATCGTCTCTGTTCTTATCGATTAGTATAATGTTGGTATTCTTCCAGTTATCTGGTACAGTTGAAGTCCTGAGACATTGCGTCTAAAGGGCCGCAAACTTTTGAAACATGATATATCCTCCGTATTTTATTGAATCGACTGTTATTCTATCTTCTCCAGCCGCTTATCCCCGGGTCATGTCTTGCACGGCGCTTCTAACTTCATCGCTCATTATAGAAGCAGCCTGTACAGGTCAGTACAAAATTCTTCTGCTGCTTTTATTATGTCATTGAAATTGCTGATGATATTACCCTGCTTATCGTTCAGTGCGTGCATCTGACCTTATCCTATACCAAGTTTCCTTCTCACTGATTTAAAGCTGCGTCCATACTTTACGGCTTCCTCAATCTTTCACACGTTATAAGTTCGAATATCCTTTGCTTTCTTCTTGTTGATCAGTTCTGACAGATCAGCGAAGTTTTCCACTTTCATGCTTCGTCGTTTTTTTATCAGGCCTGTGTTGCTTGGGAACACTTACCTACTGGCGAGCCTTGGTGCCTTACCTCTCACTTCAACTGCTGCTTTCGAGATCAGCCTAGTTACGGTTTCAATCATTGCATCTATGTTATCTTCATCTTTCTCTTCTAAATTAGGCTCCGTATTTGTTTGCGAGCACCAGCCTGAATTGGTCTGCTTTTATCCTTACTGCGTCTAGGTTGGCCTGTTCTTGACAAATTTAACCTCGCTAACCTATGGTCACTGCACTTTACCTTGCCTAACACTTCAACATCCTGCACTATGCTGGGATAAGCCGAGAGTATGAAATCTATTTCATTCTTGTTTCTTCGTTGGGGCTTTTCCAGGTCCAATTCCTGTTGCTACGCTTCCTGAAGAAGGTTTTCATTATTGGGAGCCTATTCCTTTCCGCGAATTCTACCAACATCTCTCCTCTAGTATTCATAGAATCGATGCCGTAGTTGCCATTTGCTTGTTCACCAGCCTGCTTTTTCCCCACTTTTGCACTGAAGTCGCCCATGAATATAGCATACTGAGTTTGCACCTTTCTCATTACTAATTCAACATCTTCATAAAAAGATCACCGCATATCCACGAAGTGAAGGATGATGAGTGGGCGAAACACCGGGGGATCATTCGGGTAAACCACAGCTACGGAGAAGAGAGAAAGAGAGCGCGCGTCGGGAACGAGAGAGAAAGAGAGCGCGCGTCGGGAACGAACGCCCTTGTGCACAGCAGCGCGCACCTAGCTACGGACGAGAGAGAAAGCGCGCGTCGGGAACGAACGCCCTTGTGCACCGCAGCGCCCCTAGCTACGCACGAGACAGAAAAACGCCGGAAGCGTTCTCCAGAAGCCGGAAGCTGGCTTCCGGAATCGGAAGCGTAACCGGACGTCGGCTTCCGGTTCCGGCTTCCGGCAGCCGGATCATGGCGTACATATACTATAAATATACATATATATGTATATATGCGTATACATACATACATAGCGGTCTCCATGCCAACCAGAGCTACGGACTACGAGGGACAAGGCTCGGCCCTAAGGTGCTTAGCCCCTAAAACTGTTCTATTTCTTCATCATCGTGACTGGAGGTTGGTGCGCTGGCTTGTACTACCTTTATTCTATACCTGCTATGCTGATTTATTACGACCACTGCTACCCTTTCAATATTTATTACTCGTAAATGTTGCCCGCTATGTCCTTATTGATTAAAAATCCTACCCCGTATTCTCTCTTATCTGGAAGACCTCTGTAGCAGACGAAGTGGCCGTTAGTCAGCCCTATATAAGCTTCACCAGTTCTTCTAGCATTACTCCGGCCAATAATATCCCAGGCAGTGCCTCATAATTCCTCAAACAGCCCTGCTAAGCTGGCTTCACTCGAGAGCGCTCCCGTGGTGAGCGTTGCCAGGTTCAGTTTCCAATGGCGGCCTGTCCGGATCCAGAGATTCTTAGCACCCTCGGCGGCGTCGCAGGTCTGACCACCGCCTTGGTCAGGTGCTCCGCAGCCTCTGGAGACTGAGGGCCATGGGTTAATTGCAGGGGTCACGAGGCAACATACTGCGCCAGGGAGGCAAATTGCTGTTCTGGTGACGGAGCGCCTTTGTTGAAGTTTAGTGGGCCTTCCGGTGTTAGGTGCCACTCCAAACCTGAAAATGTAGTGGACTGCAGGAGGATTCGAACCAAACACCTTCGGATTAGCAGCCCGGTGTTTTACTTCTGCTCCACGCCACCATAGATCTAGATACATAGATAGATACTCAAATATGTTGCTCTCAATAATAGACCGCCATGAACAGATGTACGTGAGCATTGTCCTAATTATTGTGGCACCGATCAGAAGGTGGAAGAGCAGTTCATCAACCCAGTCTACAAGAGAGGTTCGCGCAACCACGCATTTAGGGCCATGACATCTGAGGAGCAACTTGTGGGAGAGGCCAGTAGCTACAGGTGGAGCCCAACGCCAGGCTAGCCAGTCAAAAGAGAACTCTGGGGGTCAGGGCCAACACGACGTTTACGCTTCATTCTGCAACCCCTGAGGGAGCACTGCTAAGCGTCGTCAGGGGAGCGGGAATGGGAAGTAAAAATGGATAGAGAAAGACGGAGGATGAAGGGCAATAGATTCCACTGTGCGCGACAGGTGGTGGTCCTCAAGCAAAGTGGCCAGCGTTGTAGCGGGCGCTCATGAGGTGGCGATTCCTGTTGAGTCCACAAACTCCAGCAGGCACAGCAGCACAGGGATTAGAAGAATAAAATAGGACTCACTGAAAACCGCTGGTCAGTCTCTGTGGCCGTTGGAAGGCCGTAGCGTCTGTAAGTGGCGATGAAGTTGGAGCTCTCTTGAGCAAAAGATGGGCAGGCACAGAGAAGGTGTCCAGAGTCTCGGGGTCTCCACATCCCTTGCAAGCAGGTGACGTGGCGCGGCCTTTGGCATATAGCCGGGCCGCAGTCCAGGTGCATCTATTTCGTAAGCGCAGTAGTGTGAAGCGATCTCTTCTAGAGAGACCGTTCTCTGGAAGCGACTTGGGAGCTTTGCCACTAGGCACTGAACGAGATCCAGAACACGCGCAGCCCGATTGAGCGCCGTGTGCAACGAGAGAGGAGCAAACTCAGCGTGAGCATTGAGAGCAAAGAGAGAGAGAGCACGTGCAGCGCGACGGAGCGCCGCGAGCAACGAGGGGGAGCAAGCGCGCTGCCCTAGAGGCAAGACACAGTGGGCTGGCGACGCGACCACGAAAAGAAACGTTTTGACATTGGGGGCCGTCTCTAAATAAAGTCCCTATGTAGTAAAAGTACCACCATCTACTCTTTCCTTCTGCCGTCTCCTGTCCTAAAGCGCTTGTTTTTTTTCTTACTTTTTGCTTGCGAAAGCAAGTCGATGGTGCCGCCCTAGAAAATATCCGTCGAAGCTTTCAGATTAGGCGCGCGCCGCGGCTGCCACCGGCGACTGCGGCGGCGCGGAGTGACTTTCAGCATGGCTCTGAGGCGGAAAAGAACAAAACACAAAGACAGTGAAAGCGCGCGCTAAATGGTCCAATCGGAGATACAAGAGAGAGAGAGAGAGAGAGGCGGCGTTGATCAAAGGATGATAGTACTTTTCCTGTATAGGGACTTTATCTCAAAAGGCCCTGTAGTGCCGCCTGGCCGAGCATGTGAGGCGTATACACACGAAGCACAGAAAATTGGCGACAACAGTAACACCAAATCAGGCGTAGAATTCGTTGATACGATTTTCCAGTACGTTGCGCCAACGCCACATTTGCCAGTTATCCCCTCCGGAATCAGGCGGCGCGCATCATGACAGCTAAATTCGACAATACTGCCGAAGACGCCTCAACGCTTCGGCGGCCAGTATCACTCGAGTAGCGCGCGATTTCAGAGGCGCTTTATGGAAGCAACCCCATGTAATTCAATCACTTGACCATCTGCGTCCGCGGCAGTTTATACTTGCATTGTAATTCATTCACAGCTGAAATGAAATTTTGTTGTGTTAAGGTTCAAAATACAGGGTGTTCTTTGGACAAGAAGTTAGGAAAAGTTAAATGCTTCGTTACATCGAGTATTGTTTTTTAGTTGAAGTTGGTTATCTTGAGCTTTAACTGTATTTGACATGCTTAATGTTTCTTGGCTCATTAGGCATGTACTGTCGAAGCAGTTTCATGCAAAGTATGTGGCATATGCGGCCCAAAACATTTGTGCAGCGAGCAACCGCAAGGTTACGAAGAGACGCGTTTAGCTTTGAAGTATTTTCCTGACTGTGGTATGGCTACAGTTAGGCGAGAAGAACAAGAAGAAATATGTCGGCTTTTCTGCGAAATAACAGACTCGTGGAATGAAAACAACAAGCGCTGTCGTAGCGTATGCAAAATGCCGAGCCTAGACAGATGAGCGCAGTATTTACACAGATAGCAACGTGTTATAAGTTTGCACAAACAAGGCTCTTCGTTTTAAGGTCAAGATAAATTACACTAAATATTCGCTTAATTATCTACTTGAGGGCATCGCATTTACGCTCCAGAAGGCACACATGAACAGATATAACTGGATGACCGAGAGCACTCGCTCTCACAACAATCGCAAGTTTCCCTGTGTATGAGCCTCACAGGGGAGCACAGTTTTGCGATGTTTTTCCTGCACAGCCCGCATGATCATGATGATGATGCGGATTTCTTTTCATTCCCTTTGAAACGTAGCGGTGACAGATTCTCACATAGCCTGCTTGACTTTATCAGGTTTTCGATATTTGCTTTTTCACTCTAGCCTTTTTCTATATATCTCATGAATATTTTTTGTCTATCTCAAAACTTCTCTATATTCCTTATACACGTCGCTATGCCTGTAGGATCCGGTCTTATCAATCACTTCCTTGCTTTTTTTTATCATGGATACTCCGAACGTTACTTGTCTATCTCGACAATCCAAGCGCTTTAGCATTGTGTAGGTTACCTACGGGTTTCGTTGAGTGAATACCTTCGCATTTCATTAGGATGTGCTTAGGGGTCTCTGGTTTTCTGCGAATGCAGACACATACCTCATCTTGCTCTGAATATACGCTGCGCTATATTTTTGTCCTCAGGCAACCAGCTTGAGCCTCTACTAGCAATGTCTTGCCGTTTGTGTTACCCTACAAATTACCCTACAAGCCACGCAGCGAACAGCTATAACTAACCATACTGTCTTTCCAAAGACACGGCTCTACTGTTGCTCTTATGCAACACGATGCATCTGCTATCGCTTTACAAGTTACTGTGCTCATGTGGCAAAATAATCTTCACCAGATCAAGGGGACATTTGCTTTTTTATTTAGTTGCTCTGGATTCATTCTACCTGCCCTTCACAACGGAACTAACGAATGGAAATTTATAGCCGTAATCCCAGTGACCATGCAATGACTTAACAGGACCACGACCAAGGGCTGTAGCACGCATAAAAAAGAAGGCACATTCCTGGCAGCAGGGTGCATTCAACGAGAAGTCTGCAGCATTTGGAACGTTGAGAGTCATAACGCCTCAATAGTATGCAGAGTATCGCAGTTTGTTTGCTGGGGTGAATGCATAATTATTCGGTGTTGGTGCCTTAGTTGAACGTGCTCTTTGGGATTGCACATACGGAACCCTCTTTTGTACCATATTACCAGGCTAAACTGTGTTTTTTTTACTGTATTGAAAGTAAGGTGGCACAGGCGAGGCTTTTCTTTTATTTTCTTTTTTTTAATGCCTCACCATAATTTTTTGTATTGAAAGTAAAATAAATTGAGACACCTATTTTAAGGAAGGCTACTCCTTTTCACTTAATAGCATATGAGCATTATTTGTTATCTTGCATGTTTTACTCACGTCGTTCAGTTTCTTCATAAGGTAAAGAGCATGTGCGGTTCCTGCACTTAGGCGCATCCATGTTGATCGCAATGAAGGACAAGTTTGCCTTAGGCGCTAAATCAGCCTTCTCCGTGGTGTTCCTCTGGTGTGATGAGATCAGAGAATCGCAGGTGAGGAGGCAGATCTCCTGATTCGCGACAGGTGTAAATTACATTTAAAGGAGACGCCTTCAACTTGCAAAGTTGGCCCAATCGCCTGAGAAGAACAATGTTAAAGACGATGACAACAGCGTGAAGCCCTGACGAAAATCGCGTAAATGCCGTATTTCCTGTTTAATTTTGCCGGAATGAATGTACATACACCTCGCAACAGTCTGGCTTTTTCGAGAGAACAATTACCCTGCGGGGCTTTCTTGTTCATTTGGGTAATATAACAATATAAGTATGATAGCCTAATAATGTGCGTGCCTTGATACGCCTAGAAACATATAACATCTACGAAGGGCTACACCGTTTATCCAGCACCTTGCCATCATACGTCATCTTACAAAGAACTCTCGACTATATGACGTACACCGGCAATGACGAAGAAAGGACATTACAGCGCAGCTGACATCAGATACGCTTACGCAGCAAGCCTTTTATGCTGTCGTTGTATGACGCTCGCCAAATGAAAAAAAGCTCGCGTATACCGCATTTATTATACAACAGCTGCTACCAAAGCTCCAACTATACAACAGAGATAGGCAAAACGGCTATAACTCGTTCCGGTGGCACTTCGCTGCTGGCACTGGTACTACCCTAACCTGCCATTTTCTAAAGGTCTCTTTTGCTCGCAAAGTCCATGGCGTCGAGGGCGTGACATGCACGCAGCTTCATGTGAACTTTGTTTATTGCAGCCTGGTCGTCGGCGAACTTTTTGTGAGGGACAGCGAAAAGCTCAAGTCCCCCGGCCACAATTATTTGTTGTCGCTCGCTGGGACGTTATCAACAAATGAATTGGGCCATGCCCATGTATTATATCTTCTTTTAGGCGTATGTATCATTCCATCGCATCTTACAAGCACCGTTAAGAAAGGTAAGAGCACATTCTGGCCGTGACCTCAAGTGAATTGATTGGTGCTTAGTGATTGCTTTTTTGTATAATACAGAAATGTGTGCTAAAGTTAGGTACACTGGAGCGTTCATGCTCCTTTATATCCCTTAGTAATAGAGAGAGAAAGACTATATGGAAGACAACCTCGTCTTTTATACTTCTATATAATTGAAAATTTCATATTTACCGCACCATATTTAATAAAAAAAATTATGTTCCCTAAGGCTTTGATGCAAGTTGCATCGAAGATGCATAACATGCATAACAGAGATGCATAACACCATAAGACCAGAGATGCATAACATGCATCTCTGGTCCATTAGAATAACAGGAGCCTTACATGAATGATATGGTTATTGGAAGGCATTTTTGCACAGGTAGCTCTGTTTAGATGCTTGTGTTGAGAGAGATGTTTGGCTTGTCAACAAACAACTGATCTTTATATTGCGAATACCGTCTGCTAAAGCATATTTTCAATGTAACGTACTATTACGTTCTGCTCAGGCACTAAAAGAATAAATGAGAAATGCCTAAAGGAAACAACAGTGGAAGGCTGTGACACCATCCTCTTAAGCTGGAGCTATAGCAATGAAACCAACAAATGCGAGAAAGGGTTCGTTTGTTATAATTGCCCTAACAGATTTGACACGTATGACGATTGCACTACCATCTGTCCGATGAGTAAGTACACCCGATATGCTATTTTATCGTTGGTATGAAAAATACTGTTATATAGGCATAAGTATCCCTTCTTTTTAATTTTCATGATGGGAAGCATTGCGAGGCTTTGAACAATGTGTGACATGTGTAACTTGCTGGAGGTGCAAAAGAAAACCGTAAAGGAATAAAGTTGTCTCTTTTCTCGCTTTTCATTCAAATATTTTTCACAGCACTTCTTGAATGTGTTGGTGTAGTTAAATATCTAGTATGATATGTGAGAACCCAATGGATAAAATAAATTGGATAGAGAAATTTATCAAACAAGCTGGCTGAATACGTTATAAGGGAGCGTATTCCTTTTAGCTTGGCTGTTCGGTTGGCCTGTCATTGTTCTGTGGGTAAGCCCTGGTGCTTGTAACAAGCATACGATGTCGCTATACGGTGCGTTGGGGTAACGTCTCCTTTGCCTCGAGAAATTGCGGTTGGCTAAGTCTCGTATAAGTGCCTGAGTGCTATGTAATGCCGCTCGACTGGGAATACCGATTAATATGTTCCACAAAATGCATGCCGAGATGGCAAAAGGTTCAACACCGGGTGGTGCTAAAACATCTATCGTCGTTTCCGCAATTTTAATAAATCATATACTGAAACGCTGTCAGAAAGTGTCTCTTCGGTAGCGAAAAATTCATAAACGTCTGCCTTGATCACTTCGTGACTGCGCCCTTTTATTAAGAAAACAATTATATGGACACTGCAGACGAATGTTCGCCGTCGCCATTTCTGTAATGTTCCGTAAAACGTTCGTCCGTGTGATAAGTTCGCGTCACACGCGCCGTCTGCTTTGGATACGAGAGAAAACGTGTGACGGTGAGCTCAGAGGGGTGGTCGTCTTCCCGAGCGCCGAATGTTGGAGGTCACGTGAATACGCACGTGCTACGGAAGGAGAGCGCGTGTATCTTCCCCTAGCGCGGCCGTGGCTCAGCGCATACGCGGACCAATGCGCCGCATTTTGGAGGTAACGAGCGGTGGGAGCCAAAGCTAATGGCGAGCCGAAATGTCTCGTGCTGTATTCGAGCGCCTAGGATCGGCGGTGGTGTAATGTCAAGTTTCCGAGACGCGGTGAAGTGTCAGGTCGCACGAAGCATTCGCTGCCCGCCATCGGCACTTTTCATCACGACTGCGCTGTGATAACGAGTGCTCGCGGTCAATGAGAGAGATCAGTTTGTTTGCATAC
Organism: Dermacentor silvarum; assembly: GCF_013339745.2. Taxonomy (NCBI): domain Eukaryota; kingdom Metazoa; phylum Arthropoda; class Arachnida; order Ixodida; family Ixodidae; genus Dermacentor; species Dermacentor silvarum. The sequence goes on from NC_051162.1 coordinate 67,800,927, forward strand.
GCTTACGCGTACTAATAATGATGTCGGATAATACGTCACAATCACTGCCAATGCGCCGCCTTTCCAGTAAGTATGCGGCGTTACTTTAGCAAACTAGTACTCGAACCAACTACTGTCATAATTATTTAGCCTAAACAAATGCACCTTCCACAGATCGTGCATTCAACCTGAAAAGTTCAGTGACTCTAGCATTCTGTAGTAAGTTCACATCAAATGCGAAAGCTCTAATACCTGTTCATGGCCGCCTGTATTATGGCAGATGAGTGCAAATGCATTGAGTGCCATGCTATTACTGCAAGATTGAGAACATCGGGTGGTCGACAATATTTCAGAATCGACACTCTTTCTTCTATCACAACTCGTGAATGAATTTGGAAATCAAGGCGTATGTCTGTTTCGATATGTATTTTGTTCAGACAGGGCCCTTTTATAGGACACACCACAAAAAAACACATCAGTAAAAGGACACAAAAGCTGACACTGTTCCCTGTGAATACCTATGTGTAGCATCCTACATATTTTGTGCATTTTCTTTTTCTTTTCTCTTGACTTTGGCTGCCTTATGCTACCGAAACATCAACTTGACATATTTCTTTGGTCAATGCCACTCCCGTAAGACGGGGGCTTGTTTACTACTTGTTTTTCTGCACTTCTATCTTTTATTTCTTTTTCCGTCTTTTCGCAGTAATATTCAATATTAAAAGATGCACATGCTTGCATGGCTAGGTTAACTCCAATCGCCACTTGAAACAGCAATGCACCACTGATCGTTCTCCTTCCTGTTTCTTCTGGTGCACATGGCCACCCCCTTCAGCGACATCGTATGCTTGTTACAAGCACCAGCGTTTACCCACAGAACAATGACAGGCCAGCCGAACAGCCAAGCGAAAAGGAATACGCTCCCTTATAACGTCTTCAGCCGGCTTGTTTGATAAATTTCTCTATCCAATTTATTTTATCCATTGGGTTCTCACATATCATACTAGATATCTTTTAACTACACCAACACATTCAAGAAGTAGTCATTAGCAGAGATGACTGCAACCCCGGAAGACTTACCAAGATCCAATGCATGCAAGCTGGCTCTTTATGAAACGTGACCAAATGTCCAAATGTAGCCTTTGGTTCTTTCGGCCTTAAAACATTGTTTGGCTATGAATGAAGCTATGGCGACAGTCTCTGCTACATTTGGACCAGCGGGGTTTAACCAAACATTTCTCCTGGAAGTTTTGCCCCGTTACAATGCCACCGCCAAGGTAGCGTCACTGCACGTGAGCTCTAGTGCTTTGCGCGAGATATACCCCTGGCTGCTCAGCCACCACATCATATAATCCTAACAAAATCAGGACTGGCTGTATGTACTTGGGCGAACATATAGAAAGTCAAAGTTCCCCGAAAGTTATTTCTCAGTTGTTTTCTTTTTGCTTCCTTTTTTTTCTGCGCATGCGCGCCCCCAGACGGTGGAATTGTTTTTACATTAATAACTTGGTTGATAGTCCAGCTTTGTCCCGTTGCCTTCCGTTTGCTTCTGCTCGCCTTTTTTTTACCTGCTGGAACCTCCTTAACCTTCGTATGTACCAACTCGTCCATCAAACCAGCCTACTTCGTGGCACGGCAGTTCAGTAAATCATTGCAGAACCCGTCACCAGAAGTGCGCCACACCGCAAAGTGGAAGAAAAAATAAAGAAGAGCAGGCAAGGCTCGTGGTGCAAACGTGGCGTGTTTCCTTTACTATGAAAAGGCAAAAGGTAGGGGCGAAATGTCACTTGCGGACATTTTCGAGGCCAATGGGGATAGTGTCGACATTTGCAGTAAAGGTCGCCTCTTGGCAGCTTATTGCACGTCATTTCAGTTTCCTTTATTGACCCTAGTACTGATCAAATTTCCAGAAATTTTCGAGGTAGAACGCGCCCTACAACTATTCTATAATCAAAGTTTTCAATGGTGCTTGGTGAGAGTCTCTCTTATGAAACGAGCGAATCAAATATGGAGAGGTTGAACTAGGTATGGTATGGTAAAACTTTATTATTGTCCCTTGGAACGCGCGTCAGCACGTAGCGGGCCGCTCCCACGTCGGCACAGAAAGGCCGAGCCTCTCTGCTACGTCGCGGGCCCGATGGACAGCCCATAGCTGTGCTTCAAGATCGGGGCTGCTTAGGGCAGCCTCCCATTTGGTCGACGTGACATCGTCGCCGTCGTGTAACGCGGGGCACCGCCAGAGCATATGTTCCAAGTCAGCTAGGTCTGAGCATAGCTCGCAAGCATTGGTCGATTGTATGTCTGGGTATATTCTGTGTAACAGTGCGGGGTTAGGGTATGCCCCGACCTGGAGTAATCTGAGTGTCAACGCCTGTGGTCTGTTTAGTTTCCTATGTGGCGGAGGATATCGTCTCCGTCCCATGTAAAAATGTTTCGTAAGTTCGTTATATGAGGAGGGAGGGTCCCGATTGTCCATAACCTCAGCGTCGCGCCACCCGGTAGCTACGCGGTCAACGACTCCTCGCGCAGCTCTGTGGGCCGACTCGTTGAGGTTGGGCGGGGCGCCCTTGATCTGCCCCATGTGTGCAGGGAACCAGATGATCGTGTGCGACTTGATGTCCTTGTCCCGTAGAATGCGCACGACCTGCTCCGAAACGGTGCCCTTGGCGAAAGCTCGTACAGCCGTCCGCGAGTCGCTGTAGATCGTGGTCCTTTTGTCATCCAGCAGGGTCAGGGCTATGGCCACCTGCTCCGCCACCTCGGCCGACTTCGTTCGAACAGTCGCACAGTTGGTGATTTTCCCATCGTGATCGATGCCCACCGCTACGAACGCCGTCCCGTCGGGGTACCGGGCAGCATCAACAAAACAGCAATCCGGAGCCTCTTCCCGAGCTTTGCCCAGGAAAGCCTTCGCCCTAGCTCGTCTCCGACCCACGTTGTGTTCGGGATGAACGTTGCGTGGAATTGGAGCCACGACAATGCGTTCCCGCTGTTCTCGAGGGAGACCACAGAAGCGGGACTCGATTTCCGCCGTAGGAACCGCCAGCTCCCGCAGGATGCTCCTACCCGCTTGGGTGATGGACAGCCTGGCGTACTGCGCCCTCTACTGCGCTTCCGCGATCTCTTCCAGCGTGTTTGCATGCCGAGACATATCAGTTTCTCCGAGCTTGTGTACATGGGGAGGCCGACGGCCCTCTTGATAGTCTTCCTGATCAACGTGTTGAGCTTGTCCCTCTCCGACCTTTGCCAATTGTGCATTGCCGCCACGTAGGTAAAATGACACATTACAAAGTTGTGCACCAGTCTCACAAGATTGTCCTCTCCAAGACCCTGCTGCCGGTTGGCAACTCTCCGTATGAGTCTGATGGCATTATCCGTTTTCTTGGATAGTTTAGACACCGTCACGTTATTGGAGCCGTTTGATTCGATCGTCATACCTAGGACCCGGAGGGAGTCCACCCTGGGGATGACACCGTCCTCACTTGTCCGTAGAGTGAAGTGGACGTTCTCTACAGGCTTCCAACCCTTCGGTTTGGGCCCCCTTCGCCTGGGCCTGTAAATGAGCAGTTCTGATTTCCGAGGGGAACACCGAAGGCCGGTCGGCTTAAGATATTCCTCCGTTATCTCGATGGCTTCCTGCAACGCAGCCTCCACCCGTCCATCACTGCCTCCGGTACACCAAATGGTGACGTCGTCTGCATATATTGTGTGGTTGATACCCTCGACTTCGGAGAGTCTCCTCGACAGACCGATCATGGTTAGGTTAAACAGGGTCGGGGATATGACAGACCCCTGTGGCGTCCCTCTGAAACCCAGCCTAACCGAGTCCGAAACGAGGTCTCCCGCCCTGAGAGTGGCTTCTCTGTCCGCAAGGAATGATCGTGTGTAGTCGTGGAAGTGCTTGCCCAACCCGAGGCTAGATATCTGGCTCAAGACAAAGGAATGCAAGACGCTGTCAAAGGCCTTCTCCAGGTCTAATCCAAGTATGGCTCTCGTGTCCCTCGTGTTACGGTCAATGACTTGATATTTGATCAGCTTCATGGCATCCTGCGTTGACAGTCCTGCCCTGAAGCCTATCATATTGTGTGGGTAAATATCCTGGTCTTCCAAGTATCGCGAGACCCTGTTTAAGATAGCATGTTCGGCGACCTTGCCAACGCACGAAGTGAGTGAAATCGGTCGGAGGTTATCGAGACTAGGGGGCTTGCCCGGTTTGGGGATGAGAATGGCGGCAGCCCTCCTCCACATCTCCGGTACTTTTCCGTCGTTCCACATCTTGTTGATAACGTCCGTCAGGTACTCCACCGACTTGTCGTACAAGTTCCTCAGTGCCTTGTTTGTAACTTTACCGGACGCGGTGCCGACCTGCCGTTTAAATCGTGCAGGGCCCGCCGGATCTCCTCGACACCAAACTCCGCAACCAGCTCCGGGTTCGCGACGCCCCCATATTCTGGGATGGGGGACGCCGGACCGGAGGCTACCGGCAAGTACTTCTCGATCAACCTTTCCATAACCTCCTCGTCCGAGGATTCTTGCCTGGCCCCGTGCAGCGCTCTTCCCAGCGTGCTCCGCTGGTTCGACTTGGTGTTGGTCTCGTCCAGCAGATGCTTTAGGAGGTTCCAGGACACCCCGCTCCGCATCTGGCCGTCAATCGAGTTGCAAACTTCATCCCATTGCTGTCTGGAAAGGACCTTGCAGTGCTCTTCGATGCTTCTGTTGACCTCGGCAATCTTCTTGCGGAGCCTTCGATTGAGCCGCTGACCCTTCCATCTGGCCAGAAGGGACTGCTTGGCCTCGAGTAGGTGCGCCAGCCTGCTGTCCATCTTCTGTACCGGGAGGTCTGTGCTAACCTCTTTGGTCGCGCCCTCAATGTCCTCACGAATCTCTGCAATCCATCGCTCTAGGTCGGGCCTCTCTCCCCCGGTCCGCTCCTCTCTCAGCTTGCGGAACTTGTCCCAGTCGGAACTTGGTATGAAATAATAGAATATTGAATAGCTGAAGTGGAAGAAAATCAGCCAAATACAAGAACTCAGAAGGTGCTTATCCAGAACGAAGTTTATCTAATGGGTTACATTCCGAATGTGCACATGCCGCCGATACGCTATTGTCAAAAGAAAGACATATCCACACAATGTTGGCTGAAATTCTTTATGTGTTATCGGAAAAATAGAGTAACTTACAAATATTGCGGCAGCAGTGAGCAGATGTTAGAAGTCTTACAATAACCGAATATACGACCACCATTTTATAGGCTTCATATTTTGTGTTTTTCTGATACTTCATGCTGTTGAAGAACACTGCTAGCTCTTTGTTTTATGTATCCATGTACTTTTTTCTTGTTTATCTTCCAGTACCCATACCAGCATCAAAACCAAAATGGAAACGAAAATCAAAACCAAGAAACTGCAGGTTTTGGCTTATGCGTGGTGGATCTTGCCAAGACATATGGTTTGAATTCAAGAAAAACAAGCAAGGGAAAATGCGCCGAATTCTTTATTACAGTGGCTGTCACCAAGACAAGAAGAGGTTATTTAAGTACGACTTTTATAGCAGAAGATGTTATGGTAAGTGAATGGAAGTATATTAATGAATAATAACATATAGATATTCATGTGTTTATATGCGAATACTTCAACACAGGTAAGTCTACTTAAGCTTCCAAAAAATAAGAGTATTTATCAAATGCACAGTTTTCCAGCAAGGACCCAGCAAATACTAGTGAGTTGTTCTCTATCATTTTAGAGGGCATTTCTTCCCAGTCATGCCGATGTTTGTCCTAGCCTCATGAATGGAAACCAGCAAAAATTATTCCGATTAACAAATCTCACCAAACTCACAATCCATTTAACTACAGGCCTATATCTATTACAGTACCGTGCAAAATAATGGAGCATGTTATATTCTCTAACCCTGTGAACGTTCTTGAAGAAAACAATTGTTTCTCTAATAGTCAACATGGCTTTCGCAAGTTCTTTACTTGGGAGACCCAGCTGGCACCTTTTGCTAATGGCTTACATCTATGTCTTGACAGCGTTTTGTTTTTACTGGTTTTATATTGTTGTAGTAAAGCTCTCGTTTGGGCTAGTTGGTGCGTTCTATAACAAATATCAAGCCTGCGTTAAAAAACACGAACAAAAAGCGCTATGCACAGGACGGGTGTACTCTTTCTTCATGTTCCTTAGCGCTGCCTCGTTATGTATATTTTTGGATTTTTGGATAGCTCTTGACACGGTTAAATATGTACTGCTCCTACACAAACTAAGCAGACTAAACATTAACCCAGGAATACTTAGCTGGATCCAATCGTTCCTCTCGTCATGTTTTCAATTTGTTGTAACTAATGACTCCACACCCAAACACGGCTCCAGTTGAATCCGGTGTTCCACCTGGCTCTGTCCTTGGTCCATTTTTATTTTTATATATGTTAACGATTTACCCGATAGCATTTCCTCACAAATTTGATTATTCGCTGACGACTGTGTCATATATCGTAAAATAGCTAATGTTTCTGATATACCAACTTTTCAATCAGTCTTAAATAACATACATGTTTGGTGCCTCACTTGGTTTATGGGGTTCAGCAATAATAGATGCAAGTCTAGGCACATTTCTCGTTCTAACGCAGCATGCCCTACCTACGCCGTGAATGGGTGTCCCCTCAATCTGTTACATGCTACCGTTATCTTGGCGTTCATATAACTAACGATCTCTCTCGGAAGCAACATGTACAATACGTTAAGTCTAAAGCTAACCGCTCCTGAGGATACTTGAAGAAAAGTTTTTCGCTGGCTCCTGTTTCATTAAAACGACTGTTGTACACAATTACGTCCGCCCGCAATCGGAATGTTCCTCATCTGTGTGGGAAACTCATCAGGTCATTATAATAAATGAAATCGAATCAGTGCAAGATCGCTCAGTTCATTTCAAACTAGCTAACTACCATCGCACTGCTACTGTTAAAATAATGACGAGTAGCCTTCAAATCCCATTATTATCTGATGCCAAAAAGAAATCACGCATTTCCTTTTTCATAAAATCTACTACGACAAAGCATCGCATCACTCCCTTTCGAGCCACCCAACGCCTTATTTTTCAGCTCGTCATGTTCACGTACATAAAGTTAACATACCCCGTCCTAGCACCGTCGCGTGCTCACAATCATTCCTTTCTAGGACTTCGATTGACAGGACTAATCTCCCTGCATCATCAGTAAGCATCGGTGATTCCACTCGTTTTAAAAATGCACTAATTAACATGAGGTAATGTATGGCCCCAAACGGTATAATTACATACTAATTTCTGGACATTGCCTGATTGCTAAAGCGTACTCTTCGTGTACTTAATTACTTCGTATTGTGTGATTCTTTTTTTTCTTTTGATATGTAAATATTACTACTTTTTTCAACATTTTGTGGCCTCAACTGTGAATTCTCAGAAATTGTTCTGCATTTTTTACTCTAGCATTGTATTATCGCTCCACCTCTCTGCAATGTACTACTATGTACCTTGAGGTTCTTACAAATAAACCAACTTTATAAAACGCCAAAAAGGAAAGCGTAGCCAACTATAAGAAAACAGACTATTTTTTTCTACACACTCCTCTAAGCAAGCTTCGTAACACGATTTTCTGTAAATTATTGACTTCCCTGTAGTGACATGATCCTGATGGTTACAATGAAGAAGGCCAAATTTACGGCGTTGAATGTCGTTCAAATCATTTACATCTTAATTATCGTATTCTTTCTGCGACGCCCTCAATGTATTGCAGTCATTGGTATACATAGTAGTTCGCCTTCCATAACCGACGACAGCTAGATTGCTGCTACAGCTGCAGTGCAAGAGCCACATGTCGAAAGCAAGCGGTCAGAGAATGTCGTGAGGTGTGATGTCCGGATACGATAGTGTTGACTTTTAAAATAGCACAAAGTCTTGACGAATATTCATCTGGATAAGAAAAGTTCCTGAGACCCTCCTGTTGAGTGGGCTCGTACACCTGCCGTGTACCTCAAATTTTTGGCGCTTACAGCAAAAGTGCCTGATAGGTATGTAAAGATGTTTTCAACATAGAACTTTCGAAGTGCAAGCGCACTTAGGTTACAAATCGACCAATTGTGAATTATTTGCACAAACTTGTCGAAAGTGTATTTGTCAGTTTTTAATAAGCTCATAAAATGGGCGTGCACAATAGTAATACTCTCCATTATTTACGCAAATTTGAAACATCTTCTAAGGAAGCAATATCTTCCCTGAATAATACCAATGCAGAGGCAGAAACGTGAGAAAGCTTTAAATATTGTGATACGTTATCGTCGCCGAAACATATTATGTGAAAAGGTTGATAAATATAACCGCGCATAGGAACACTCAGAAACATGCGTTTGCGCACCTCAGAGACGGACTGCAATCCTCAGTGGTATGCTTCGAGGCTTGGGGAGGCTTTCACATGGCCGTTGTTAAATAACTATTTTTGTAACCTTGCGAGTCTACGGATATTTTACATAAAGTATATTCCGTAGTGGAGGTGAAGAGCAGATATTACCTAAAAGTTCTTGTCCTAGAATTGTTCTTAAGAGAAAAATTGCAGCCAATCCTGATGCTGCAGGTATTCATAGCGAAGGCGAGCCGCCAATGGCGAATACCGCTTACGAACAAGAAGCTTCGTGTATGCGACCCCAAGATCACTGCCACAAAATAGTGATGTTTCTCACTAGGTGCGCGAGCGAAGAAACTGTGTTGATTTCTGTAGACTTTGTTCAGCCCTCAACCAGCGCTGACAACAACAAGGCATTCCCGCCGTGTGAAATGGCATATCGGATCAACCATTATTACTATTCTGAAAAGGGCCTTGTGACTCATGTTGTTGCTCCTCTCAAACCGTAAATTTAATTGTTATTGGTGTTCTTCGATGCTTCTTGAGGTTTTCAGATGGCTGATGTTAAATTGTTAATGTGCTTTCAAACTTGCAGGTCATTGATGCTCTGAAACAGAGGTGTAATACTTTTTCGTAACCTCCCAGGCGTAGGGAGGCTTTCACATGGCTGCTGTTAAATAACTAGTGTTTTTCTTTTAACCTTTCAAGCCATTACGCTTGTCCAGCAGGGACTCTAATCCTTATTGGTTTGCTTGGAGGCGTGTAGAGGCTTTCCGATGGCAGCTCTGCAATCACTAATATTATTTAAGTTTGCCGTACATGAATATCATATTTATGCGTTCGTTTGCTTTCGTTTTTGACGCCAAAGTGAAATTAAACTTCTGAGAGGAATTGAGCGACGCTCATGGGCTGTATTTTACTCGGCTAGGATATTTTATCTATGAAGCACTTGTGGTGTTTTACGTCAGTTGATTCATCTTACAAAAGTGTCCCAGAGGTGGCTTTCAATATAAAACAGTAAACACATTGCAAAATAATCAAAATATGGGTTCGGCCTTGCTAAGGCTATAAATGCTTAGTGGTGTTTCATGTATGCCCTACGCAAATAAATAAATAAATTAGATTTCGTTTTTTTTTCGTATGTTACAACAGAAAAATGCAGGACGAAGGGTGAAGAAATGTTGATTCATAGCATAAAAGAATTTCTGCAAACACGCACAGAATCTCTAGTGTTCTCATTGCAAAATAATCAAAATATGGGTTCGGCCTTGCTAAGGCTATAAATGCTTAGTGGTGTTTCATGTATGCCCTACGCAAATAAATAAATAAATTAGATTTCGTTTTTTTTCGTATGTTACAACAGAAAAATGCAGGACGAAGGGTGAAAAAATGTTGATTCATAGCATAAAAGAATTTCTGCAAACATGCACAGAATCTCTAGTGTTCTCACAGGTTTAATTGCCACAGGAAAATACACCAATGAAGCATAAAAACTTCTGTAAAAAAGAAAAGGTAGCAGGTAGCACTTACGTAAGGCAAGAAAATCTGCTCGCAAAGAATAATTATAATAAAGCGAAAAAGTAACGCCTTATACCGTGTGCATAAATATGTTAATACGTGCCACGTAGAATATCCTATACTTCACATTGTACGTACCGCCAGACTTCTCGATCTACGCTAGCTATATCCATATTGCAGCAACGATGAAGAACCGATGTCGACTTCTGCAAAAAATATGAAAAAAATAAATACTGCACAGAACATCCACGATGATTGTCAATGTAAGAGAATAGCCGAACGCTTCAAGAAAGCTATTCTTTTTGTTAAAAGAATGAAGCGCTTGGCGACATACACCGGGTGTTCCAGCGAACACCTTCAAAAGCTTTTAAAGGTGCCCTGTGGTAGATAGAGCAATTCTAATTCATGAGCTGTTCTACTCCAAGAGGCGAACATGACTTGCACAAAAAATTAACATGCATAACGACTAATTATCAAAAATTCACTGAATATCTTTTCAACTAATTACCTTAGGGCTCATATTGAAAGTTACAAACTCTAGCCGTGCAGTTCGGAAGGTGGTTCCACTTGGAAGGAATTCTCAGGCGGACACCATTTTCGAGATATTAATACCCGAACTTTCCGCAGCAATGCGTTGGCTTTCCAGTTACTTTTGTGCTTGAATGCATGAAACGACGTTTTGTTAAGAAAGTAACTGGAACGCCAATGCATCGCTCCGTCAAGTTCGGGAAATAATATCTCGATAGTGGTGTCATCCTGAGAATTCTCTTCAAGTGGATCCACCGTGTGATCTCCACGGCTAGAATTTGTAAATTGCAATATGGGCCATAAGGTAATTAGCTAAAAACCTAATTAGTAAATTTTTGTTAATAATTCCATTAGGTATTTGAATTTTTGGCGAGTAATGCCTGCCTCTTCGAGTAGATTAGCTCATGAAGTAGAATCATGATATCGGTCACAGGCAACCTTCAATAATTTTTGAAAGTGTTCGCTGAACTACCTGTATTAATGGCAGTTAGAATATTCAGAGTAAACATCTTATTTCACTGCGTAAATCCGTAGAGACACAGTTGTTCAAAAGCCCATCTCTCACGGTAGTAAACGTTGACAGCGCGTGTTTCTGAAAGCCCTTTTTTTTTCTCGCTTGTGTTGCCAAGTGGCCTAATGTCTTAAATAAATGTAGCTAAATATAAGCGCACAGGCCCGTTTTACGGAGATACTACAACAATCACTTATAACATGTGTTGTTCGTAGCCCATCTTTCATAGTCTTCAGCTTTATCACTGTTCCATTTCACACTTTTACGCGCATTTTCGCGAAATGTCTTTGTCCCAGGGCACGTCCAAAGTAGATGGCGGCCATCCGCTGCAGACGCAAGAGCGAAGACCTACTACAGTTCGCGCTCGGCGCCGAGCATACCCCGTACCGCGAGCTTGCGTGCCCGGTGCGTCGGCGCCCTTGCTCTAACCTCTGACGAGCAACATTCAACCAACGATTCAAAACACGAAATCGGGTGAACGAGCCAAATAAACCTAGGCCCTTTAACATGAGGTCGTACACACATGTGCTGTAGAAGTAGGTGAACTTCAGGTTATACACATATATATATATATATATATATATATATATGTACGATAGTTATGACGTTATGCTGTCTGTGGTTTCTGAAAAGAAGAAAGAAAATTATGAGCAGCATAATGCCTGGGCCTATTTGGCACAACTAGAGCATCATTGTGTATTGCATGAGAAAGCCTACCAGCAAATATCTGTGATGTGCAAAAATGCATTTTCATATCTGATCACATATATGCTGGGCTAGTTGGTGTCATAATACCAACTAGCCAAATTTATCGTTACACTTTTCAGGTCAGCGTTTCATTTATGAAATGGGAAATACAGTTTCTCACCAGTGTTAAGCTTACGGGATAAATATTTATTTTAGCTGTTGCTCTTTCACAGGTCAAGAACCATCCACCTCCAAAAAATCATCATAAAAAAGAAAACGATGGATCTGTTAGACGACCCACTATATGGCGAGGATGGAAACCATCCAGACAAAGAGCATCCAACGCTGAAACCATGACATTCGGATCGACCTGACCAAGGCACTCACATATCAGCACGATAAAAACATGTCGAACAGAACAGCCCTAATACATGAATACATGCACAAAACGCTGTCTGCTTCTTTACTCCGCACTCCAAAGTATGGTAACAGCAGAACTCTGAGCATAGAGCTCTGCCCAGGCCCAAATCATGCACGATATTTATATTCATCTCACACTCTGTTGCTACCAACACATAGTCAACAGCAATACAACAGAACTTATATAACAACTTCTGTTGAGGTGAGCTCCACTGAACCTTAAGAGAGCACAAAAAATGAAAGTATTTCTATATTACAGGCGGTGTTTGTTTTTCGAAGTTTTTCATGTGTTCAATTTGTGATATTAGTACATTTGTATTCACTAGCTCATTTTTTGCACAAAGACCTTTCTCTCATATAATAACCATTCTATTTTTCTCTTTTGTGCAAAAATGTACCTCGAAGCCTAATCACATGGTATTTTGAATTTAGTGCAAATTGCTCTTGAGACCTTGTTATAATTAGTTTCTGCTGTATTTTTAAGTTGAACCTATTCTATTTGATCTAATGCTATAATTGAAATATTGTGTGCCTATATGTTACTGGTCTTATCAGTTCTGCCGCGCTTTTGTATTGTCCTCATAGAAAGGCCTTTAGGGGTATTCTTTATTAAATAATGGTTTGCTCCAATAACAGTGCAACTAAACTCATGATGACGGTTGACAATAATGCGATTAGCATTCGAGCAATGTAGCGAGACCGTACTTCTGAGTTCAATATTATATAACATGTCTAATGGAAATTCTGAGACTTCCATTACTTATAAATGCTATATACTACGTTACCGTCCAACTTTGCTATGAACTCACTTGCTAAGGTCGCCGATAAATTGGCGGTATGACGTTGACAGTATAACACCAACGCAGCAATGACGATGCAATGACGAAGGAAGTCGATATGGAACGATAAAGGCAGTAAGACGACGATGACACAACAATGTGATGACGATCCGTAAATGTGGCTATGGTTCAACGACGCCAGTGTGACGACGATAACATGAGGACAACCAATGACAACGCATGCATGATAGCAGCTGTCCTCACGACGACGAAAAGATGATGATGGCGCGACAACGGTAGCGTAACCATTATTGAATGATGGCAAGATAGTTACAATGGAATGACGAAGAAGGAACGACTTTTATGGATCAATGAAGGCGATATGATGACGACGAAATGACGATAATGGGGTGTCGTTTTGAAGTCGTGACGGCGTTACAATCACGTCATGACGACAGTGGTATAATGATGACTCTGTGATGAGGATGGCATGACGACGAATGCATGAGGATAGTCGGATGAAGAAGTTAGAATTACAACGATGGAACAACTGCGACTGAATCACATCGACGACAGGGCGACAAATGCATCACTACGACGCAATGACAGGCTGACATCTGTTTGAAGACACTGGGATGACGACGAGTGTATGACGAGGATGGGGTGACGACGACGTCATCGCGAAGCTTGTATGAGGACGATGGGGTGACGGTGACAGCATGACGAGATGCGAATGACGAAGCTGGAGTGACGAAGAAGACACGACCACGGCGGCAACGATACGACGGTATGGCGACGGATTTATACTAAAGACTCTAGACCAACGACGTAATCACGATGATGGCATGCCAATGGTGGCATAATCGCGAATATATCACGACAGCATGATTACCATAAAATGACAAAGTAGGATTGATATCGATAGAAGGTGGTATGACGTTATCGAAGTGACGGCGATCGTGAAACACGAGCAGGAGGACGGCCGCATACCAACAATATACGACGACGACTGTGAGACAACGATGTCGGGACGACGACGGCATAAAGGCTAGGGTAGACATTCGGCCTTGTTGGTACGCGAAACTGCAAGTTATGATGAAAAAGAAGGGCAGATGGAGTTTAGAACACAGCGCATAAGTTGTACCACCCATCTCTTATTTTTTTTTTACTTGCCGCAGAATAAGAGTCGCATGACCGAGTCAGATTGACGAGAATCAAACGACCCTGGTGGCATGGTGACGCCGGCATGACAGCAAATACATCACGACGACTTTAATAATGACGATGGCATGAGAACCGTATGAAGACAACAGGAGGAAGACCAGTGTATGACGACAAGGGCGCGACTATAGCGGCATGACAAAGGTTTTATGATGATGGTTTAGTGACAGCAATAGAATGAAACAACGACACCGCGACAGCGGCGTGACAACGAATGTGCAGTGTTGTTCCTTGGCACTAGATGTCATTATTCCGTGACGTGGATCACGGGACGCTGAACAGATGGCGCCACAGCAGTCATGTATATAAGCGGTGTTCACCTGATTAAAGTTGGTTATTGGCATGGGGCGCGTAATGGTGTGGCGTGCTCACTTCGTTTCGTTGCGCCGGCGACAGAACACCTCCGATCCTTGCTTGTCAACGAACGTAATGATGTTTAATAAAAGCTGATAAGCAGCAGATAAACAGCCGCCTAGCAGCAGCAAACAGCCCACGCTCGCTTGCAATCACAGCACGAGTAGCCATCGTCGTCTTCCAAGTGCTATCGGAAACACCAGGCACGTCTGCTTAATTACAATCTCGTTATTCTTTCCGTCTCTCTCTCTCTCTCTCTTGCTCTCCCGCCTCTGCCGTTTTCCCGGACGCACACTAACTCCTCTCGCTTTATTCTTTTTACCACTTCGCATTACTTTTGCATGTTTTTTTTCCTCGCTATCTACACTGTTTAAGCCAACTATGGCGCGGCTTCCCCATCCTCCTTTTCCTAACTACCCTCTCTCTTTTTCTCACTGCCCCTTCCGGTGGTTTTCCTACCTTCACCTGCCTTTTGATATTACGTTTATCGCCTCACCAATATGCCTAAGCCGCTCACGCAGTGAACACTCTAGGAAGCCACTTACCAGGACGCTTACTACCTTGCCCACCTCCTGGCAAACAGGGAAACGCCATAGCATCTGGACGGCGGGCGACTGGAGGGGGCTGAAGTGGAGAATGCTTTTTTAGGGGCGAAGCTCCTTAGGGTGTGGGTCTGTCCCTCCTCTGTAGTATGTAGTAGTAGTAGGTAGCCACGTCTACTTTTATGAAAAAAATGACAGCAGATCCACGAGGTGAATGATGATGAGTGGGCGAAGCTCCGGAGGGAATCATCGGATCTCCCGCTTAAGGGGACGCTAGCACAAACGCGTTAGAAACGTGCAGTACTCTCTAGTAAGGGGGAGCGGCCACAGCGTCTTACGCAGCCATTTACACATGCCGGAACGTGCACCGCGTTTGCCGACGCCATCACATGACTGCTGAGAGAGTATACCCCCCGTATTCATAAACGCTCCTCGACTTGAACTTGACTTGCCACCGCTTTGGGCAGCGCGTTCGAAACGCGTTGAAGGTAAGGTGGAGAGGCCACAGCGTCTTACACCAGCTTCTTACACGGGCCGTAACGCGCCAGCAGAAACGCGCTAGAAACGTGGCCTTTCGTTAATGTTGGGTATTTATAGCCATCGTGGTGCGTTTGTCCATGTCCGCTTCGTGGCGTAGTGGGCTAACGCCGCGCGCACGGAAGCGAGGGGTCCCTGGTTCGATTCCGCGCTACGGACACAACTTCGGAATTTTTTTCTCATTTTTTCTCAGACTGGTTACACACTACTACTACTACTACGACGGGGACGGAACGGGTGCCGCTATAAGGAGCTTCGCCCCTAAAAAAATTCCGAAAGTTGTGTCCGTAGCGCGGAATCGAACCAGGGACCCCTCGCTTCCGAACGCGCGGCGCTAACCACTACTCCACATAGCGCACATGACCACACGCACCACGATGACAATAAATACCCAACATTAACGAAAGATTGCGCGTTTCTAACGCGTTTGTGCTAGCGCGTTACGGCCCGTGTAAGAAGCTGGTGTAAGACGCTGTGGCCTCTCCGCCTTGTCCCCGTATTCATAAACGCTCCTCGACTTGAACTTGACTTGCCACCGCCTTGGGCAGCGCGTTCGAAACGCGTTGAAGGCGGTGGAAAGTCAAGTTCAAGTCGAGGAGCGTTTATGAATACGGGGGTTATACTCTCTCAGCAGTCATGTGATGGCGTCGGCAACGCGGTGCACGTTCCGGCATGTGTAAACGGCTGCGTAAGACGCTGTGGCCTCTCCCGCTTACTAGAGAGTACTGCAAGTTTCTAACGCGTTTGTGCTAGCGTCCCCTTAAGCGGGAGATGATGCAATTACAATGAAGGGCGTTGTTATAAAATAGGAATGACGTCACATATGGCGCGTGTCATTGGTGGAAGTGAATTGTTCGATTTAGTGCGGCGAGACTGGGCGAATTACACGGAAGATTCACGGTTTACCGATGATTCCCTCCGGAGCTTCGCCCACTCATCATCATTCGCCCCGTGGACATGCGGTGTTTTTTTTACATTAGTAAAGGAAAAGTCTACAGAAACTGTGTCGAAGAGACGCTACCCGTACTGTACTACGCGTCAAAAACAAGCCGACTGAAGCGCTTAAAGCCAACAGTAATAAAAGGTCCCAAGCGATGGCGTGAGAGCAGGGCGAACGCGGCAAATTTGAATTGAATTCCGCAAAACCTCCATTGCATCCATCATGGGAGGAGTGAGAGGAGAGAGGAAGACCGTGAGGGGTGGAAGGGTGGAGAGGACAGGATATTCTGTATCGGGGGCAGCAGAAAACTATCGTCTTTCAACCTAATTTGCAGCGAAGCAAGCAGATATGCGGTCAATTTTCTTCTATTGACCGCAAGCAGTTTCCGACGCTGTCGCTGAGGCGCTGCTGTTCTAGTGAAAGACGCTGATGCCGTCGTTTGAGACACGACGCCTATGGTGACAAGAGGCGTTGACGGACATTGCACGAGGTTACGAACTGGTCCTTGAGTAACTGGCGCTCGAAGTGCACGTTCGCTACCCGCCCCTAGGGTGCTCCCTAGCTGCCCCGTACGGGAAGCGCCACCCATAACGCATAGTGCAACATAGTGCCACAAATCACTTTCTTGGACAGCAACCGGGCTTTTATAACCACAATTAATTTCATGTATTCATGGCAAGCAGGAACCGAGGTTGGTTCTTCGTACGCGTATTGATCTAGGCACAAGCCCTGTCACTGCCAATGGAGCCGGACGCTTCAAACAGCTCCGTAGCTGTCAACATATATATTCGACTTAGTTTTCCGGGTGTTGCCCCTAAAATTTTGTTTATAAATTAATAAGACGTCGTGCAACCTTCATATGCAGGAAACTATGATGAGAAACTTTGTTGTCGGCCTATGTCTTTTATTTGATTATCTCGAACGCAATCACATTAAGAGTTCCTTTATGTTTAAAGGTTGGAGGTTATAAGTTGTAAGTGTTTATTTGTGTTACATGTGGGTCTTTTTTTCTACCTTTAAAGTCATTCGTTGCCCTCTTCCTGTCACTCTGCCTATCAGCGTTAATTCACACCTACAGCCTGCTCGTCGTGCCTTAAAAAAAAGTTGTCGCAGTTTCACCTGAAAGGCGAAGCATCAATTGCGATAGCAAATTTGTAGAGAGCTATACGGAGTAATGATAGTAGCTTTATCAGCTGTATAAACTTGGACATGCAGCAGCACCGGCAACACGCAGAACTGTTGTCGACGCCGTCGGCGTTTTGCCCACGTTTGCACAAAATGCGTGCGGCGTTGGTGACTGTTGCCGGAGCCTCTGATATAAATAGGTACTTGGTGCCGCAGCTAAACGTCCCCTCCCTCCCCCCCCCCCCCCGCGGCCTTTCGTGCGTCAGAAGAAGGCCCGTTTGCTCTACATATATGGTGATTGTAAAGGAGGAAAGAGACGCCTACTTCTGCAGCCCTTAAGGGAGCACGGCACAGAACGCGCGTTTGTTCTCCGCCGTGCGTTCACTCCCCGTGAAAGCGCGCGTCCCTCGCGCCCTTTCACTCACACATACAGCGTTCGGCGGCGCGCGGCGACGATTTCATCTCCATTGACGTCATACGGAACCTCACGGCGACGGCGACGGCGACGGCAACGGCGACGGCGACGCCGACGGCAGAAATCTGCTTTGGAGTGTCCATATAATTGCTATCGCAATAAAAACAATGTCTTAGGATCGAAGGACAGCGTATTTCAGACCCGCTTCCGTAAGGTACGCTGCAAATCAAATTGAGCAACCGAGCAATGCACCTGCTTTCACATCCGCTCCAGATATCACCGTGGCTAGCATCGCAGAAAGCAGCGCAACTACCGGAACGCTGACGCTGCCACAGGCGCAGACACTTCCATCCTTACCCGACGAGTACGACGTGACCATCGAGATTCTAACAAAGCATGTCACCGCCCCTTGCAACGTTCGTCTGCAACGCGATCGATTCCGTGAGCGTCGCCAACTACAGGTGGAGCCTCATACACTTTGTTGTCCCGCTTCGCGAGTCGGCAGCTCTTTGCAATTTCGCCATTCAAGCCGACGAACACATCAAGTGAGCAGTTCGTAGCAGGCGTCACGTGCCCGCGGGAACGAAAGAGATTGCTGCTGGAAGTCAGCGTTGGATCATGCTGTCGAGATAGCAATGCTTCGGGAGCAGACCCAGCGCGAATGCCAAGCGTTCGCAAATCCAGTTCACTGAATTTAGCAGCAGCTGCGTTAGCCCCACTCAGACAGGGTCGACGAGACGACCACCGCAATAACGGCACACGCCTCACGAGCCACCGCCCCTTCAGCTGGTCAAGCGCGCACATTGCAACCGCGCACGCATCTGAATCCAGCCGCCGCTATTCTCCCCGGGACTGGACACGCGGAAATTGCGGGCACATCAAGTCGCTTGCCTTCGGCATGTCCCGCTCGTGGCCGCACGTGCTTCGCCTGCGGCCGCCGCGGCCCCTTTCGGAGAGCTTGTCAGAACTCCCATCGCATAGGAGAAGGGTATTCTGCCGAGGTGCATGAAATCGTCCCGGAAGAGGATGCCACGAGTGTCATTAGCACTTCGGCGGTCCATACTGAAAGGAGCACCGACATCTACGTCGATGTCAAGGTTGTGCCCGTTACCGCGACGACACAGGTGCGTGCCATGAAGTTTCTGGTTGACACCGGCTCGGCTATGTCTGTTATGGAGCGACACAATTCCAATGTCTCTTTAGGAACACAGCACAGCTGACACATTCCCATCTCACACTCTTGGATTTTTCGCGCACGAGGATTCCTGTTCTCGGGTCATTTCACGCTCGAGTCTCATACAAAGGGAAAAGCGGCCGTGGTAACGTTTCATGTTACGACATGTTGGACATCAGTCCTCGGTCTGCATGCTGTTGAAGCCCTTGGCCTTCACATTATTAGAGAAGAATTGCGCTGCTTGCACATGTCCATGGAGAGATGCCACCAAATGGCATTCATACTTGACGTAGGTCACGGGACAATGAACAGATGGCGCTACAGCGGTCATGTATATAAGCGATGTTCACCCGATTCAAGTTGGTTATCGGAATGGGACCTACACTTGTGTAGCCTGCTCGCATCGTGTCCCTGCTCCGGCAACACAAAAGAATGCGTGAAGACTGGATGACGAAAATGGCGTGACGACTACCGCACGACGACCTTCGGATAAGGAAACTGGACTGATGACAATGGAATGACCACGATGACATCACGAGCCCAAGCGCATACCTAGCGGCCCAAGCAATTATAGCACTTGGCCCAGTGGGCCGACGTAGAAGGCATGACGACGGTGGCATGGCGAGAGTCGGGTGACGAGGCTGCAATGACCACGATGAGACGAACATTATGGCATCACAACCACGAGTAGATACCTAGTGGCCCAAGCCGGTATCCAACTTGCACCCCTGGGTCGGCGTAAACAGCTACATATATATGTCTGCTAACTGCTCAAAGCTACGGAAATGGGCCAAGAATGCTCAGAGCATTAAAATTTCAGCAGATGCGACTACCTCTTTGTAATCAACGTACAGCCAATCTTTCTATCCAACAACTTTGCTGAACCTTGTGTTAGTTATTGTCATTGCGATTTGAGCGCAAGGTCATACAAAAGGCTCTTGCCCAAAGCACATCATCTACGTTACCAGCTGTCCAAGCGCTGCAGTTTTGCATCTGGCCACGTGCACGTGCAGGTGTTCTCACGCACCCGGGCTACGCAACGCGACACACGCGGTGATCATTTAAAGACCTCATTGGCACTAACACATGTGTACACGTGGGACTGTAGCCTAATGGTTAGATCATCGGGCTGCTCTTCTTGGGGACTGTGTTTTGATCCCACCAATGGACGCCTAATTCAACTTTCTCTTTTCAAGTTTGAAGTATTTGACCAGGTAGCAGCATCACCAAGTAGTCATGATCAGTAAAGTCCGCGAGAGTTCGTAAAGAAAGGATCGCTTTCAATCAAGCACTCCCATAACGTTGAAAGAAAACAAACATGTCATGGTCGTTTCGCCGCTAGGGATGGTGGAATAATTTTTTGTTCGACTAACGATGAATAATTTATCATGTTAGCCTTTAATCGATTATTCGCTTTCGATGCAGCGGTTTTCATCGATTAATTGATTAACGAAATTTTTTTCCGGATACAATTTAAAAAGGTTCAAACACCACAGATATCTACTATTGTAGGACCCTATTTTATTATTGTAGACGTGCCGTGGAACAAAGTTTGAAACACAAGTGTATAAGAGTTTGATAGAAGATAATCTTGAACTTGTTAAAGAGTAAATATAGTTCGCACTATAGTGACTTTTCAAAAGATAAACAATATATTTTATAAAAGGGCACTTTGTGCAGAATTAAATTAGATACACGGCACTAGTGAATTGCTGTACAGTACAGCTAAACAAAAAAAAGAAAAGATGACGAAAGTGAAAGGTGAAGTCCAACTGAAATATGCAAGAAACTGCAATTTGCACAGGGGGAAAGAGAATTACTGGTTTAGGATTTTAAACCACATTGCTGTTGTCTACAGAGCGACAGAATGTCAATTGCCAGGGATGTTTGGGTGAAACCGACACCTTGTTTGAATGGCCACACAACCAGCATGCGAGAATAGACGCTAGGACGCTATATACATGCTGGAATCGACATGAACTCGATCGCTATGTCATATACATGCTCCAAACCTGCGCGCATGCACTCCCACGTCCTTAGTGGACTGGGAGTGGCACGACGGTCAACAACTGTGTTGCTATAGTATGCCTTGAATTGCGAGGGCATTTCAAGCATCGGGCTTCGGGCGGGGTGGTGGCGTGTGCGGTGTGGGGGAAGAGAGGGGAAGCACTCGCCTTGGCATCACTCGAGAATCGGAATAACATTCGATAGTCGCTCTACCACAGCCGCGCAGTCACTGCTCGTGCACCGTCATTCCGGTTATAGGAAGGTATACAACATTTTTACGCCATTCCTGTCAAACTCTCGGAAACAATTAATCGAGCAGGTCTAATCAATTAATCCGAATAAATCAGAGGCGGACATCGATGATGATTAATCGTTTTGCGGGATACATTTCATCGAATAATTGATTAATCATTCATCGATATTACCAACCCTATTCGCGGCAGATACAGGTCTCTTGTTCGCAATGAAGAAGGCAGCTAGAGGGTCCGATTATTTATGCGTAGCTGGCAACAGATTGCACGCGTATGTCTCCCCGCGAGTCCAAGCGGAAAGAATAAATTTATGAAAATTAAAGAGCAGTACGAGAAAATAACCACTTCATTAGTGCGATTACACTCGCAGAACTACAGTCCATGACTTCCTACCAGACACGTGATAGCCTGCAAAAGTGTTCGAGCCTGCGTTGCCTTTCCTTACCTTGTTCTCGGTGATGTCCATTCCAATTTTCAATATTATTTGTGTGATGTACTTACAATACAATATTTTTGTTTTACACATGGTTAGGACCGCTTCTTGTGTTAACCTAACGCCCACCGAGCAAAAAAACACGGCGCTTCTTATACTTCCATTCTTGAAAACAATCGTGATGAAACATTTAGTTGTAGTTCACAAAATTGAGTTATTACATCACTTGAAAGTATATATATAGTAGCACCTCAAAAGTACTAAATCTTTTCTTTTTTACTGAAATAAATTTGAAGTATGCTAAAAGGTAGACCAATTAAGCAAGGAAAGTTGGGAGTCGGTATTTAGTATGAAGTCAGCGCTAGTTCAAGATTCCGTGAGCAGGTGAGCAGATGAGAAGAACGCAGGCGCGCCACACTTGTATGTCAATGAGCACCTGCCAGGAAGCCGCAGGGTTTATATCGATCACTGTTGCTTCACTGCGCTCAATGGAATACAGAATCCCCGTCTAAGCTTTTTTCTCGAGAAAAAAAAAGACAGAATAGGGGCATCTGCCAGGCCTTCAAAGTAAACTCTCAGTGATTTTATTAACAAGTGTACGCTAGCTGCGGAAACGTTGCATGAATACGAGAATTATGGTCTTTTGAAGACGCAATTTGGACGAACAAGTCGAGCAGAACAACTTTTGAAATTTTCTACTTAAATGTTACAGAATCACTTAAGTCTCCTTACGTACATTGAATGCGAAAGCATTCTGGGCGTGTTGACTAATACGGTGCCCACACCATTTCAAAGTCTATATTACATGACGTCATCACTTCGTCATGTGACAATGCAACTTAAGGTTCTTCGTCACGTGACTATGTCACCTCACGACATCACTTGGTCATGTGACATTGCAACTTAAGGTTATTCGTCCCATGACTATGTCACCTGACGTGATGCCATGCTCATGTACTCAAATTGGTAAAAGTCCATTTTGGGGGTGGGCCTCCGATATTGGGGGGGTGGGCCAAGTCAATTGTGGGAGTTGGCCTGGTTCGTTTTGAACGTGGGTGAGATAAATCTTCAAATTGGGCAAAGTCAATTCTGGGGGGTGGACCACTCCAATTTTGGTAGTGGGCCAGGTCAGTTTAGAACTCGGGTCAAATAAATGTTTGAACTGTGCAAATCCCATTTTGAGGGTGGGCACCCAAATTTTGGGGGAGGGTCAAGTCAATTTTGGCAGTAGGCCAGGTCAGTTTTGAACACGGTTATACTGAATTTTCGAATTGGGCAAAGTAAATTTTTGTGAGTTGACCATCCGGATTTTGGGAGTGGGTCAAATCAATTTTGGGAGTGGACTAGGCCGGTTTTAAGCATGGGTCAACTGAATTTTTCGAATTTGGCAAAGTCAATTTTTTGGCTGTGAGCCGGCTCGGTTTTCATTCAAATCAAAACGTGAATTCATCACTTGGTCGCATCGGTTTTGTTACCATCAGATGTTAACGCCGGACGCCGGATTTCCCGCTTCAATGGAGCATATAATGCTTTCGCACTACAATCAACCGCATTTTGTTTCATACTTTAAAGCATTTATACACCAATATATTCATCCCCACATTTAATGCTCAGAATGTACCGACTCAAGATGAACCCTCACATGAGGCAGCTGTTTGCGGGAGAAACAGTGAAGCCATTTTTGCCCCTGCCAGCCGAACGCAAGAGCACCCGATGCTATCAGCTGCATTTCCGCACTTGTAGTAATATGTCTTAACAGCGGAGCTGTTAAGGCCGGTCGTTAATTCGTTAGTCGTCCACAAAAAAGTCACAGGCCTGCACGGCACACAGTCACAGCGTAAGCTGGTGGAGCGGCTCAAGAGTAGCTCTAATTTGGGCACCATGCACAACAGGGTCTTCGCGGCAAACGATCTGAACTGTACGCCCGGCGTTGACGGCGAGCTGCGGCTTGTAATGCTCCCTACACAGCAGTCTGCTGAGATCGATCAAGCCGTGCACTACAACTTACATGTCGGGCACGCTGTGTTTGCAGGCACCTTACCTAGATAGCACCACCATACTGGCGGAGGCTGGCCAGCTCAGGCAGCTCGGGATCGCGTTGATTGCGCGTCTCGTCTGAATCGGATCTCGTCATCTGCTTCAGTGCACGCTGCGTTTGCAGGCGCCCTACCTAGATGGCGCCTGCAAACTGTAGAGGCTCGGGTTGTCTGCGCCTGCGCGTCTGCCTAGGGAGCGTTTATAGGGCATTTTTCTGCTGCCCGATAGCAAGCGCTTGCGTGGCTCAGTGGTAGAGTATCTGGCTCCCACTCAGCGGGCGCGGGTTTGATCCCGGTGGGAAGCAGGTACTTTTTTCGCATTTCTGGTGATAGCGGTTACGGTTACGCCATCGGTGGCCGACACCATCGCGAACCGTAACGGCTAATAGAATGACCCCATAACAGATTACGCTGTTAAAAATGTGGGCCAATCCTGGTGGTGGTGCAGAAAAGGATCCCAGCGCAATGGCACATACCCCTGTGAACTAGCGAAGCTGAGCCTGGCTAAGTCTAGCTACGTATGATTGGGACTACTTAAGCTTAGTCATCGTCGAAAGGCAATCGATAGCCAATCAATAGCTATTCTATAGTCGATCAATAATAAATAAATTCCCTGAAAATTCTGAGGATGACTTGGTAGTGCTTCATCATCATGATCGTCGTCAGCCTATATTTATGTCCATTGCAGGACGAAGGCCTGCCTCTCCCTGTGATCTCCAATTACACCTGTCTTGCGCTAGCTGATTCCGACTTGCGCCTGCAAATTTCCGAACTTCATCACCCCACCTAGCTTTTTTTCGTCCTCCACTGCAATTCCCTTCTCTTGGTACCCATTCTGTAACTCTAATGGTCCACCGGTTATCCATCCTACGCATTACATGGCCTGCCCAGCTCCATTTTTTCCTCTTAATATCAACTAGAATATCGGCTGTCCCTGTTTGCTCTCTGGTTCACGCCGCTCTCTTCCTGTCTCTTAAAGTTAGGCCAAACATTTTACTTACGACGGTTTTTTGTGCGGTCCTTAACTTCTTCTCGAGCTTGTTTGTTAACCACCAAGTTTCAGCCCCACATGTTAGCACGAGTAGAATGCAATGATTGTACACTTTTATTTTCAACGACAATGGTAAGCTCCCAGTCAGGATTTGTTAATTGCTGCCGTATGCACTCCAACCCAATTTTATTCTTCTGTATATTTCTTTCTCATGATCAGGGTCTCCTGTGAGTAACTGACGTAGATAAACCTACTCCTTTACAGACTCTAGAGGCTGAATAGCTATCCTGAATTCTTGTTCCCTCGCCAGGTTATTGAACATTACCTTTCTCTTCTGCATAATATTCTTCAACCCCACTC
The DNA here is from genome assembly GCF_013339745.2 of Dermacentor silvarum. Classification (NCBI taxonomy): domain Eukaryota; kingdom Metazoa; phylum Arthropoda; class Arachnida; order Ixodida; family Ixodidae; genus Dermacentor; species Dermacentor silvarum. The sequence continues at coordinate 67,826,106 of NC_051162.1, forward strand.
TTACAGTTTCTCGGTTAAGATCCTCAATCATTTGTTGTAATTCGTCCCCATAGCTCTTGAATAGGAGAATGTCATCTACAAAGCGAAGGTTGCTGAGATATTTGCCGTTGAACCTCACTCCTAAGCCTTCCCAGTCTAAGAGGTTGAATACTTCTAACTTCTAAGCATGCAGTGAATAGTATTGGAGAGATTGTGTCTCCTTGCCTGACCCCTTTCTTGATAGGTAACTTTCTACTTTTCTTGAGGAAAACCAAGGTAGCTGTGAAATGTTTGCAGATATTTGCCAAGATATTCATATATGCCTCCTGTACTTCTTATAACGCAATACATCTATGACCGTTAATATGTACACTGAATCCAATGCCTTTTCATAATCTATGAAAGTGATATAGACAGGTTGATTGTACTTTGCAGATTGCTCGATTACCTGATTAATTGCATGAATATGATCCATCGTAGAATATCCCTGCCTGAAGCCAGCGTGTTCTCCGATTCAGTGTTGCCTTGATTCTATTGGAAATTATCTTAGTGATTATTGTATCAATACTGAGAGCAAGCTACTTGGTCTATAATTCTTGAATTCTTTAACGTCTCCCTTCTTATGGATTTGTATAATGTAAGGTACATATAATGTAAGGATTAGTAAGGTACATACTGGCGCCAGTAACATTGGTCGTGGCGCAGTACTCGTCCAACGTCAAGACGGCATCGAACGAGTGGTAGTTTATGCCAACTGCGTGCTGTGCAGTGCCGAGGCAAACTACTCTACCGCAGAGTATCTTGCGAGTGTCTTGGGGTCGCGTGGCCGATCATAATGTTTCGCCCTTATCTCTACGGCTGCCCCTTCAATGTGGTCACAGACCACCGTGCTTTATGTTGGCGTGCAATGATACGCGATCCTTCAGGACGACTTGCATTGTGGAGCTTGCGGCCACAGGAATTCGATGTCACTGTCCTTTATAAGTCTGTCCGCAAGCACGAAGACGCTGACACACTGTCGCGTGCACCCGCCGAATCTGCCAGTCCAGAGTCAGAGGACGATGACCACTTCGTGGGTGGCATTACTGGATCTGACTTGCTCAGTCGTCAGCGTGAAAACGCTGAAATGCGATTCATCTATAACCACTTAGAGGGCCACCCAACAAACATACCGTGCCATCTCTGTCGCACAGTGACATCCTTCTGTATACGAGACAACGTGGGGTATAAGAAAAAAATCACCGCACATCCACGAATTGAATGATGAGGAGTGGGTGAAGCACCCGGAGTTCATTCGGGTAACGATGAATACCCTGTATATATCAGCGTACCTCGCACTTTGTCAAACTAACGTGCAAAAGTTCTTATTTCCAGCGAACGAAACATGAATCGAATGACTTGCCATCAGCAGCTGTTACTTACAAAAGCTCTGAAAATGTGCTAGCTACTTTCTTTATTGATTCGCCAGTGATGTTTTGTGGAGGAGGACGAGGAGGGGGTGTTGCTTGGTGCAAGTGGACCTTATTATCTTGAAGATTTTGCAATGTATGCTGCCACGTGTTGTGTATTTCCTTCGTACTGTGTTTGTCTATATTCATCAATGGTGTAAGTGTTTGGCTGTGTTTGTTTTATTGTGGTTGTTCGCCCCACGTTTTGTCTTGTTGACGACTTGTATAACGATTAGCATGTCTAGTTCTGTTATTACCTGATTTACAAAAATGCCCTTTCTTGCTTGGATTTCAGTGAAATATCTGCGGTAATGTTTAAATAAATTAAATTTAAGAAATGTTGGCTGGATACAGGTACAGGTCGCCTCTGATGCACTTTTACAGACGTCAACTCTACGCATGTTGACGCGGACCACGATGTCTAAGACGCAAAGAGGCCGTAGCGTTTACTTCGGTAGTGCAATAATAAATTCAGTCGGACAATTCAGAATTACATATACATCATGAAGCGCTTCTACGTGTGCATACATGTGAACGCAAACGTACACTTTAGTAGAACTGACATTTGGGGAGTTGGTATGTTGCAGCTTGATTTTAATTAACGTACACTAACCAACTCACGAACTCGAATAAATGCAGCAATTGCCGTGTTTTAAGTGTTTATTTGACTTATTTGTGTATGTAAAAATTGTTTCGCTTTGACTTTCACCTTTCAGTTGCAAGTTATTCCAGTGCCCGCCCAGTTGTTTCTTTCAGTCTCGTCTGTCTCTCCTTTTGAGCTGTGTTACTTAGGTTGGAGCGCACATGCAAGCACAAGGTAATATTTCTATAAAATGGCAGGTTTCTTCAAAGGAACTTCACATTGTTTCCTTAAGCGTTACATCATGCTTCCTCATAGTGTTACTTTAGCGTGACGACATCACATAATCTGAAAAAGGAGGTGGCTGCTGATTAGAGAAAGGGTAAATTACACTTAAGGGAGAGTCCTTCATCTTTAAACGAGGCCTCTAAATGGTTTGCGCAAACATGGTGATGAAAATTACAACTGCATAAAGACGTCAAAAGATCACGTGAATGCCGTCTTTCTGCTTGTCATTCCAGCATTATAAATGTACACATCCCTCAGTACGCTCTGGCGTTTTCGACGGCTTTTATGTTCATTTGGATTCCTGTGGTTTACGAAAATATAACACTATACTAATGTGAATGCCAAGAACGCCTACAGCATACGAAGTCTCACGAGATTTATGCAGCACCTTGCAATTCTAGGTCGCGTTACACAAAACGCCCGGGTATGTGACGTACACCGACAATGATGGAGAAGGAGCGTTGCGGCACGGCGGTCATGAGATGCACCTGCGCACCACGCCTTTTATGCTGTCGCCACGTCAAGCTGGTCAACAGAAAAGAAGTTCGCATTTACCGCTTTTATGATACAGCAGCTGCTGCGAAACTTCCCCGCATTGGATAGAGTTAGGCACAACGGGCATAACACAATACGGTGGCGCTTCGCTCGCTGGCACTCGTGATATCATAACCTGCAGTGTTGTACATGTCTCTTTTGTTAGCCAAGACCATGGCGATGATAGCGTCACATGTACGAAGCTTTGTGTGAGCTTCGTTTAGTGGAACCTAGTTTTCAGTGAACCTTTTCTGTGAAGGAGAACGACAAGTTCATGTCCCACGAGTAGAATTCGCTGTTGTCGCGTGCTAGGATATTATCAACAGCTATAATGGACCATGCAGACGTATTGTATCTTCTTTTGAGCATATGCGTGATTCCGTCACATCTTGCAAGCGCTGTTAAAGAAGGTAAGATCACATTCCGAAATCAATCTCAAGTGAAATGCTTGGCACGCAATAATTACTTTTGTAGAACACAGAAATGTATGCTAAAATTAGCTATCAAGGAGGCGTTAATGCTCCTTTAAATTCCGCTTATTATAGAGTGAAAGATTGCAGGCGATGCAACCTGCAGCCAGGTGTATTTAATGCTTCCGTTTTTCTCCACGTTTTATACAAACTAAGACATTGTAATATTTACAGACATGTCATGTAAATGTCACGTTCTATATACTTTTGATGCAAGTTGTATAACGTCCATCTCCACATCATTACAATAACAGTGGTGTTACATGAACGCTGTGGTTATTGGTATTATTTAAGCACAAGATTTCTACTTAGGTGCTTGTGGGATAAGAGATGTTTGCTTTGTCAGTCAACAGTGGTTATTGGTATTCTGAATAATGTCTACCAGAAGTGTTTCAAACGCATCCTATTCTTGCGTTCTACTCAGGCACCCCAAAATTGAATGACAGATGCTTAAAGGAAACAACAGTGGAAGGCTGCGAAACCATCCTCCTAAGTTGGAGCTATAGCAATGAAAGCAATACATGCGAAAAAGGCTTCGTGTGTTATGGATGCGATAACCGATTTGACAGTCACGACGAATGCACTACTACCTGCCCAATGTGTAAGTACAGACAAGGAACACGTTTATAGTTGCTTTCTAAAATGTTAATATGTTGTAAGAAACATAACTTTTCAAGCGGAGCTTTCCTTGCGTCTTCATTGGGCTTTTGCGCTGCTGCTGCTTTCTTGCATTGAAGATTACGCGCTCTGAACCACCAGGGGTGGTTCAGAGCATGTATATACATCGCAGTAGCGTGGCAAGGAGGAAAGCGAACGCGAAAAACTCATTTGGACCTTTCCTTTGAGTGGCATGTGAACAATTCCCTCTGGAGCTCCCTGGCTGTCGCCACATGAGCCTCTTTGCAGCTGTAATTATCCGTGACCCCCCTGAAAAGCATTACACAAACTGAAGCGCATACCTTTCGACTAACGGGCAAGTCCAGGGGGGGGGGGGGGTGACGTAGATGGAAGCTGGAGACGAGATAGGCAACGTCAACGACGTTTCAGCAGAGCGGTGCCACAATGCCCTCCCACGCACCCTAGGGGACGCCACAATGCCTTCTGAAGCTGCCATGATGCTGATGATGATGATTTATTGGCATCTCCTTTGATACGGGGCGGCGACAAATAGTCACCTAGCCTGCTTGATTCAATCAGGTGTACTATACATGTTCTTCATCTAGCATTTTTGCATACCTCTCATTATTTTTATTTTTCAAAAATGTACCTTGTACCGCTACCTGTGATTTTGAGAGATCAGGTCGTATCCACCTTTCCACTGATTTTTTTCCACCAGTACTCTGATCGTCTCTTGCTGATCTCTACGGCTGATCTGTTGATGTTTCCTTCCACTTTAAACCCAAGCGCTTCTGGGAGTAGCACGTTACCTACGGTTCTCGCTGGGTGGATCCCGTCGCATTCCATTAGGTTGTGCTGAGCGGTCTCTGGATCTTTACTGCAGCATACACATGCCTCATCTAGTTCCGAATATTTGTTCCGGTATGTTTTGGTCCTTAGGCAACTGGCTCGAGCCTCAAATAGCAAGGCACTGCCCTTTGTGTTATCGTACAGATTTTGCCTTCTAATTTCTTTCTTCTCATTCTTGTAAATCTCCATTGTCCTTTTTGTTTCCATTATTTTCATCCAATTCACGGTCTCTATTTCTCTCACTTTCTTTCTGATGACTCCTGGTTGTCTATTTACAGTTTCGATTTCCTGTACTTGGTTGCCAACTTCCTTGACCTCTTCCTCTATTCTGTGTCCACGCTTTTCATGTAGAGATACTTGTGCACTTTAGCCGCCCATTTATTTTCATCGATGTTCCTGAACCTTTCTTCAAAACTAATTTTGCTCTCTGCTTCTCTGACTTCAAAAGAGGCCCAACCCATGTCCCCCTGCACTGCCTCATTTGTGGTATTACCGTAGGCTCCCAAAGCCAAACGGCCTACTGATCTTTGGTTAACTTTGGTTAACTAACTTTGGTTAACTGCCTAGGCAACGCAACAATGCCCTCTGGACGCCGTAATTAGGCGTGACTGCCCGCAATAGCACTGCAGGAGCGGCTGCGCTAGCCTCCATGCTCAATCTCGGCAGCAACGACTGTCCAGGGAGGAAGTAGGGATAATGTTAGAGAGCCGGTATAGAGAGAGGAGACAGGGACTGCATACAACCGCATCACGAGCCGACGCAATAAGGAAACGGGTGATTAACCTTACCCCTCTGAGCGCGTGTCAGTTCGCCAACCAGGACAAGGGAGAAGGTAAATGCGTCGTCAGAAAGCATCGCTCATTTGGGCTCTCTCCAGTAAAGGAATGAGTGAATGAATGACACGTCTCTCTCTGTTCTATGTGCTGCGTGGACAAACACAGACGCTGTAGGCAACGTAACATTTCACATCACATCACCACTGTCGTATGCCGTCAACATCACCTACAAAAACGTCAATGAACGCAAACAGCGCAGTTAGCTTACATAAATTCCCACAGTGAGCGGGATTTTATTTAATTCTATGATGCTTGCCATTGTGACCGTTCTAATAATGTCGGACACGTAATATTTTTCATTTAGAAATACTGTTAACCCTCTGTTGAGGGTCATTACAGGGAGGAAGCACATTTTGCATACAGAAGTTTACACACATACACACTTACATACCCGTACATACACATATATGTATATTTCATAAATACAACCAAACAACAAGATGTTTAATACAATAATCATGGCTAAAGCTCAGACTAATCATCATAGTAAATCAGATAAATGTACATCAAGTAAACGCATGAATTCAATAACATGATTTGTATTGACCACATCATTCGGAAGAACGATGTGGATGTAATATAATACAGAAGATTTAAGAGAAATTCTCGAAGAAGGCAAGCTGTATAATTTCGGTGTTCAAATATTAGCTCCACAGTAGTAGTTACGAATCCAGCGCCTAAGTAATGTTGTAACGTTCACCTTCAGTTGTACGATGGTCGTTGACTAATTTTTGCGTAGCTGGTTTGGTTGCATGTATTGGCGCTTGTTCTCCAATACGAATAAACAGATTTCACATAATAGACAGCTTTAGCGTTTCTAAGAAAACGTAAACGCATTAGGTATGTACGTAATGAAATAGCATTGCCATCACTGCGCATACTCTGAACGTTATTTGGTTTCTGTTGTTCACGTGTGCTATGATAACGTACGTTGTTTGACAAGTTTAACGTTCGTAATGTTTACGGACGCTAAAAAATAGCGTTGTCGAACGTGACGGCATCCACGGCTTCAGTGTGAATTCTCGTGATAGCTGCGCTCTCCCTCGCGTAGATCGCCAGTAACTATAGAAATGAGCTTTCGCTTTCTCTAAACTCACCTTAAACGTTAGTTATGAGTGCATAGTGCGCCCAATTTCCAAGATCGTTTGGCGATTCCGGTGCTCGTAGGCCTAACGAGAGGCGTGCGCATAGCAACAACAGGATGGATGCTACTGGATTGTCTTGGCTTGGATACGTCTGGCACGAAGTACCAGACGGCGCCCCGTTTTTATAACGTCTTCCTTACGTTTGCATTCCTGTACGCTGAACTAAACGTATTGAAACCTCTCTAATGTGTGCTCAGATGTTGAAACATTCTGCGCCACATCCTGTTACACTGATATTGCCGTTTGTCTAGTTTTACTAGAAACCTGCTTATAGCCGCTGTCAGAGAGTATCTCGGTCGGTGTGTAAGTTTCTCGATGAGGCTGCTTTCACATTTCGTGACACCAGCAATTTTCTTTTACCAAACTAGCACCCGGACTAACAATTACTATATTTTTAATACAGTAAAAGTAACTGAAAAATCAGGTCATCCGCCCCACAATCTGAGTCGGTCTGGCCCGAGCTTTCATACCGCATCACTGCAGCACTCCTTAAGAGGGATGAATTCAGGAACGCTGCTACTACTATACGTAAAAGAACCCTAGGTTATGAACGATATTTCAGAGTACACCACTACTTCTGTCATAGCTCGTGAATCTCATTGAAAAGGATATTTGACAACATTTTTCATCATTTAAAAAAGAAAGTCATAAAACATACGCGTCACGCAATGCTGACACCTTGCAGTCGTTTTCCGCGCCACCTGCTTGAGCGACATCATTTCACTGCCCCTACCAGCAAAATTACACCAGGAACGATTACAGGGCCCTCTCAAAGCCAACTGGAAAATGCTATGTTCCCATTTGCATCATCGGCGAGCCCTTCTGAGGCATTTAACTGCGGTTTTCTTATCGATGTGGTAGTCCCCTATTATTCCAAATATATTGACGTTGAACTAGCCCATTTAACAAATAGTTATAAGCTGCGATGACCCCAGCGAATGCTTACAAAGTCCGGCTTTGTGAGATGTCGCCAAGTGTCTAAATGATCCAAAAGAGCCTTGCTCTTTTGGTCATGGTTACAAATCCTCCCTGAATCATTCTCATACGTTACAATTCCGCAACCAGGAAAGCATGAATGCAGATAATACTTGGCGCTTTGTGCGATGTACCCAAAGGCACTCAGCAACCACGTCTTATGTTCGAATGCAGATCCGGACTAAAAGGACTTGCGTAAACATATAAAATGCAGCAGGTCCTAAAGGCATTACGACAATTCAGACACAGAGATTAGGTGCGCATGAAGTAAATAAATAATCAACACAATGATGTTGAAGAAAATCAGTAAAAATGCAATAACTTAAATGTGTGAATCACATCATAGAAAAATGAAATTCATTTATTAACATCCTTTCCAGGTATATCCGCATAAATACTGTGCGCTTTTTTCAGAAAAAGTCATCTCCGTAAAATTTTGTCATTGTAATTCTTCGTGTTTTGCAGAGCGAAATTCTTAACAACATTTACCAACTATTTTCATAGATAACAAGTAAATACATCAACAATAGAATAGTATGTAACAAGTCGGACTATAATTATGTCGGCATCTACTTTTCTAATATTCCTAATTCGAACAAGTACATCGTAGTTGCCGTGGCAGGGACGACGAGAACGCTATGTTATGCGAACGAACTTGATGCCAGCATCGCACTCCTTAAAACCTTAAAACACATGCTGTACTTTCTGTACGTAAGATATGCTTGTGAACGATAGAACCCTTTTCAACAGTATCTCCACAATATAGACTGAACAAAATTGTAAAATCTAGCAGCTAGAAATGTATATAGTAACTATGTTTTATTATCGAGTATTTTACAGCGTAAGCTCTTATGGGCTCATTCTAATAGCCGTTTTGTTTGGCGATGGTCTCCGCCGCCGCCGGTGTTCACAACAGCTATCGCCGGGAATGGAAAAAAATTCCTAGTTCCCGCCTGGATCGAACCCGGGTCCGCTGCGCGGGAGTCAGCCACTGCACTGAGCCAAGCCAAGTACTTAGCCATGACGTCGATGGCGTGGCGATGGTGGCGTGACAAGTGTCGGATGACAAAGCTGCAATGACGACCATGAGACGACCACAAGGCTATGACGACCAAGAGGCCGTACCTCGTGGTCCAAGCTGCAATTTGGGCCACCGGGTTGGCGTAGAAGGCCTGACAACAACGGCGTGACGGGAGTCAAATGAAGATGCTAGAATGACGAGGATTGAACTACGAAGGCATGACGACCATGAGCACATAACTAGTGGCCGATGCTAAAGAGGATAGACAGACAGACAGATAGATAGATAGATAGATAGATAGATAGATAGATAGATAGATAGATAGATAGATAGATAGATAGATAGCTAGATAGATAGATAGATAGATAGACTGAAAACGGTTGAAATAGGCTCAGTATATACCGATAGGCTCAAAACAGTTGAAGTAGGGACACTACGCTAAACTTATTAATATGCACAGCAGAATCTTTTTAGCAAAATACGCAATATCTGGTAGAGTGCTGTTGTTGCTTGAATACTGGTGCTAATTCTATAAAAAATATAATAATGTCCTCCTCTTTTCCACTTGCAGTACCAATACCTGCTGCAAAACCAAAACCGAAACCAATGCTAAAACGAAGGAACTGCAGGTTTTGGCTTATGCGTGGTGGATCCTGCCAAAAGATTTGGTTCGAATTCAAGAAAACCAAGTCGGGGATAATGCGCCGACTACTATATTACACTGGCTGCCGGCAAGAAAAGAACAGATTATTTGAATATGACTTCTATAGGAAGAAATGTCACGGTAGGTGAATCGAAGTTTATTTTATTGAGTGATAATGTTTAGATGATAATTCATGTCTTTACACACAAACTATTCAACGTGGTGACCTGTCCTTTAGCTTTTGAAAAAATAGTACTATTTTTATAAGAAAAAATAGCAATATTTCTCATCAGAAAAGTTTCCAGCAAAGGCACATGAAAACATTCCTCAGAGGGAAAATGTAAATTCTTGTAAAAACAAAGGTACTTTTTTTTCCTTTAACAGAGCTTCGAAATGGCTTGCGGTGAATTGAAGGTTTGCCTGCAGTGGCATAACCTTGATGGCTACCCTTAAGGAGACCGAATTTACTGTGATAAATAATGTCCACTGCCTTTGCATCAGCATTCTCTTGCTATTTCGAAGAAATTTTAAATGCGTTAGAGTCATTGGTAAACAGAATTTTACACCTCGTACATTACGCCGATGACAGTTAGGATGGTGTTACAGCTGCAGTGTAGGCAAGAGAAAGGGAAAGGCCGTGGCCAGCAGCCTTCAAGAGATGCGCTGTCCGGATGCGAAAGCCTAAACTTTGCATATAGGAGGAATGTACAGTGAGTGTTTATTAGGACACCAAACATCTCTGAAAGTTAGAATTTCATTGGTCCGTACATCTACGGCTAGTTGTACCAGGGGCCCGCCATCTTTTACGCTTGCAGCGCGAGAGCATTATGAGGGTGTTTACATAATTTGTAAAATAGATGTTCCATTCAAGGGCCAGCGTGCTCGAAGTAAGAAGCAACCAGTCATAAATAATGTGCAAGGACTTCTTCAAAGTGCATTTTATAAGTCAGTGTTGTGGTTTCTTCAAAAACGAGTTAGAACATTCATACGGTTCATATTTCATATTTTGTTTATAATATTTCTCAATATTTAGTGATGTCGAAGTTCAAACTAAAAAAATAATATTCTTTCCAAGTAATTCAGAAATGGAGAGCGAAATGTGCGAAGTTTAAAGAAAAATTACATGTGTCATTTGCAGGAATAGTTATTCCAAATGGTTTGAGGAAAATGAGCGACTTTATAAACTCTTAAAGCCGTGTCGTGACGCATATCAAACCGCGACTGTGAGCCTTATGGGTATGCTTCGATACTTGTGAAGGCTTTCAGGTGGACGCTGGTAAATTAATGTTGTTTTTCAACCTTGGTAGCATATGCATTTCTTATATGAACGTTACATTCCAAAGTGAACGTATAAAGCTAAACACTGCCAAACAAACACGTTGCTTTTCCATAAACCTCAAGGTATTTTGAGCACTCAAAGACACTGAAAGTGCGCAGGCATGTTCGTTCTGTAAATTGAAGCATAAGAGCAACTATTTTTTTTGCCCTTCCATCACATGGGCTCATCTAGAGCAGGTCCATATTTTAATGAAGACAAAGCAGGAGAGGTTGGCTTGGAAAGCGTGTCTCTAGCCTGCAACTCGTCACTAGGGTAAGGGGAAGCGGAAGATACAGGGAGAGGTAGGTGATTATGATAAGGTGAAATGAGCTACTATTTACACAGGTTTTCCAATACGTGGATGTGCGCTTTATACACACCACATGCAGGAGTAATCTCGTCCACACAAAGCGCCATAGCGCAAAAATATTTCGCAATGTCTTTACTTCTCAAAAGGCCTGTTTTCACAGGTCCTAGAGACAACCGTCTGAACCTGTCTCACACAGCAAGTTCAAAATTGATTTTATGGTGCGTTGGACATGATCAACTCTTTTCCACGTGCCTAAAATCTTCCCTACAGAAGAAGGGCGGTGTCCAAAACAGTCAGCGCTACACTTAATTGTGCTTCGCTCGCTAAGCCACACTGGGGTAGAACTTCCTTACGAGGCAGCGGTGGGGCTTTGCTTTTGGTGAGTTCGCTTTCAAAAGGTTCAAAGGGCTGGCTTGCAAGATCAAACCAAGAATGCTCTAGAATGTTTAATGGAGTCCACATGTGCCAGGCGTGAATAAGTATATTCAATTCAATTTTATTTCAGTATGTATATACATAAAAATGGACAGAATGACAAAGCGTTTAAATAGACCAGTTGAACGGGTTTATATACCCTTTTAGAAAATTTTGGGCAGGATCACGGTGGTAATTTACAGCAAGACAATTTACAAAGTATAAAAAAGCATCTGCACATAAAAAAGCGGAAGTTTGAACCGATTTAAAGGGAAAATATATACTCGTAAGGGGTAGACATAGTAAAGAGAAAAACGAAAGCTATGTTCCGCGTCGATAACAATTAAAACATGTGCCACACAAAATGTCTTAAATCTCATACTCCATTTGCCGCCAGTGCTCTCGGCATACCGTAGGTTTATTTGCAGCAGATCGGCTCTAAAATCAGAACTTTATTTGCTATAGAAATATTAGTTACGAGTTTATCCTGTTTCTGATATCTTTAGTGGCGAAAAAGTTTTGTGAGTGGTGTACACGGAGGGCGTTATAAGCACGGCCGCGCATCATTGCCTGATGTCGGCAAAGAAAAAGAAAATGAGCAAGAAATGTGATGTGCACAATGTATTTTCATATCTGACCACATAGCTGCCAGAGGCTAGTTCGCATCAAAACACAAACCAGCCGAATTTATCGCTACACCTATCAGATTGGTGTTTTATTTATGGCATGGCAAATCTCTAGTTTTTCCCAAGCGTTAAGTTTTGTCGATAAATATTTACTTGAGCTGTTGCTCTTGCAGAGATCAAGAATCGTGCGTCTGAAAAAATTCAAGAGCAACAAGGGAAAGGCGGATCCAATAGACTCCCCGGCAAAGGACGAAGACGGAAACCTACAAGTTCAGGAGCATCGAACGATGAACCCTCCACATACGAAGTCGCTGACCAAAGAGCTCGAGCATGAGCACAGAAAAATCAGTGTTTATAGTCTAGCGTTCATGGATAAAGCAATGCACAGAATGCGGCATCCTCTTGTGCACCTCACTCCGATGTTGGGTACCAGCACAACTATGGACGGAGGTCTCTGCGCTTGCAGAAGCCGTGCATTATATTCAAATTCACGTCACAAGTGTGTTGATACACACAAATTGTAAACAAAAGTACAACAGAATTCATGCGCTTGATTGACAGCTTTAGAAGCATAAAATAAAAACATTTCACTCTGTTAATAGTAACTGTTGTTATGATCCTCGAGGCAAGAAACGGCGTATTTGTTTCACGTGAATTTTGCTAGCTCGCCTGTTTCCTCAGCTTGTTTATAAACACACTATAAGTTTCTTGCTCAAATGCCCATCTAGACACACATAAAATGAGAGCTAACAGTGTGCTGTGCCCTTTCCATGATAAAAAGCTAGGCAGTCAAGCCAGAGAAAGTGACAATACTACCGCCAGAATCGATAGCCAAACAAGGAGCAACCTTGTAATACGTTAATAAATACGTCGAGTTTCCGTAAAACGTTAAACAGACAATTCCCTTATAGGTATTATGCTTGCAATATAACCTTGTTATTGTTTAATGCGGCGTATAATCCTTCTTTCAAGTACTTGCTTCAAGGCGAATGCTTAACTTGAGTTTAACACGTACTTGAAAGAAATAATGAGTAACGCGACAGTATGATGCAAAACACTTTGCTTTAGTGACTTAATTAGTTACGAGTTAGGAATCGTTCAAATACTTCTTCGAATCGTTCACGTTTGGATGCCACGGCACCGTAAACATCAAATGAAATAAGCTGGTCGTATGTTGTTTGAACCCAGAACCGACAGCTATGATACTGGTATAACATTACTCCACTACCACATCACATTGCCCGTGAGAAAACTCACCGTAGTAACTTTAAATACAAAACAAACATTCATAAAAACACATGCAACAAACAACAATTGCTTAAAAGTTGGAACTCTATTTTAACATCATTGTTTTGGCGGATGCTGTTTAACGTATAGCGTCGGAAAATTAGAAATCTAGCTTAATTTTTTTTCCGGAAATTAAACATGAAAAGTACCGCGCAAACCGAACAATTGAGAAACACTGCGCACAGTACTTTGGTACGGAGGCACGGCTAATTCAAGGTTGCGTGATTAGCTGGTCAGCGAAGCACAAGCGTGCAGGCACGCCGCAGTTGCATGTCGATGGCCGCCAGCCAGACAGGCGTGGAGCCTACATTAATCAGTGTTGCGCCACTGCGCTAACTAGAATTCAATGTCGGTTCCCCACCCTTTCTTTTGGAGAAAAAAAAATCGGTATAAGCACATCTGCAGGGCCTTCAAATTTAGTCTGAGTAATTTTATTAACAAGCGTGTGCTAGCTACGATAATGTTGCAACAAAAAGATAATCATGCGCTTTGTCAGGCGACATTTTCACATGTAGTCAAAGGCATAGAAAAAAATTCGCTTCCTTTTTATCAACTCGATTTTGCTCGATACCTCTTATCGCTTGTGTACCGAGATATTCATCGCCGCATTTAACGCTTAGCATGCTGAATTTGTAATGAGAGGCAAAGACGAATGCACTTGTGTATCAGTTGATTGTGAGAAAAACAGAGAGGCCAGTTTTGTCCCTGTCAAACTATAGAAGAAGTGCAACGATTATCATTTGCATTCCTCCTCTGGCTGAGAACACATTTTAACGCGACAGCGTTAAGGGCCCCGTGTCGCAGAAATTCCGGCGTCGGCAACCGGCGTGCGATGCGGGTGGCGGAGAAAATCCCCAACCAACCCGACCGCGTAGGCCCTCCACGTGGTGCAAGGTTTGGTGAACAAAAATTGAACTTCCCTCAGTGAAATCCGCCAGGAAAATGTTGAAGTACGACTTTACCATTTGGCGTCGGATTCGCCGTCGGACTGTTTACCAATCGGCGTCGGATTGTAATTTGAATGTACGAGAAAACCTCATTCTTCTACGAGGAAGCGCAAATACAAACCCCTTTTCCAGCATTTCTACCAGACCTACAGCCGCTCACGCCAGCGTTTTGACAGTGGTTGTCTGCGTGCATCGAGTGTGATCTATTCATGCTGGCTTCTCGCCCTGACACCAGGCTTCTTATTTCAATTAGTAAGTGAATGTCTCCAAGTTTATGCAGTCGATAAATCTACTATCCTTACTCCGTATAGCTCTCTACTAGTTTGCCATCGCAATTGATGCTTTGCCTTTCGGGCGAAGCTCCAACATTTTATTTCAAAGTACCTATGTAGCGTCGGATCTATTGCAACAACTTAAGTGTTCCTTCTCTATCATGAAACAATGGTGTGGTTATATCATGCGTGGTTACTTTAGCAGGTGTTTGTGCATTAAAAAGACTATCAGGCTCTAATGATGCGGAAACACACTACAGTAGAGACATCAGTACAGTTAAGAACACTACCGATCTTGAGCGGCGTGGGTACAGAGGCTCGACTGGCTGCGGCGAATGGACTAGTTATACGTTAGGTCTAAAAAGGAACCGCGAAATACTTCAAGAAAAATGTTTTTTCGTGTATTTTCGCTTCAGCACATCATAAATTGCCAATAATTTGAACATTATTATGTCAAAGCAAAATTGAAACAAAACTGTCTGTAGAAAGAAGAACAGAAAGTCCTCTTTCACGCTAAGAAGTTCGCAAGCGAAAGCAGTGTTACCAATACCGAATAGGTAGTGCGCTAGCTTTGCGTTTCAAAAAATTCATACTGCATTTGTTGGAATTTGATTTTGTTGTAACGTTCACTGCAGCAGATCCAGTTAATCTGGAGTTTCTACTCAAGCGAACGCAAGAAACTGGAAGTGTATCAAACTCCTATAGCATACAGAATCACCATGCTAAACATATTTCTGGGGGACCACATACATTGTACTTTATTTTAAATTTACGCAAAAAATAGACAACGAAAGAACAGTTTTTTTTTTCAGCCCATTCGAAATTTTTGGAAATTTGGCATCTCTATGGCGGAGTGGCGCCTCTCACAGCTTCGACGGGGTTCTCCTTTGCGCACGGGTACAGTTGTCCGTGTTACGTTAGCGGTGGAGGGTGCTGTCGCCGACGCATTGCATAACAAAGCGCCTTCTGAAAACAATGACCCTTTCAGAAAAGATTGTGACCGGCGCTGGCTGAAGCACGTCGCTGTCGAGAAGATGCACCGAGGGCTCATTGTGCAGCCGAGGCTCCATAGCTGCGGGCCGCGCGTCTGGATACAATTCGCGATGCGTTTTCGTCGCTATACTCTGAAGCCGATAGAACTCTTCGCAATGTCTGACTCAATGACGCACTACCTCAACGCCCCAACAATACTCTGCGCATTCAGAATCATTCAGAAGGCGAAGCTTTAATGCATCATAGAAAAGGAGACGGCCGAATAACGTGCACCGCCTTAGTGGATACGATCATTATCATCATCCTCGGGTAATTTTTATGTCAACTGCAGGATAGGATAAGATAGATAAACTTTATTAGAAGAATAAGCAGTTTTGTGTTGCCCCCGAAACGGCGTCGCTGATGGTCGGGGCCCCTAGTCCATGGCTCCGCTGGCTCTTGCTATCTGCTCCGCTCTCTGGATCAGGTTGAGCTGGTCGTCGAGGGCCGAGCTATGGCCGGCTACGTGTTGTGCAGTCATATGTGCTTATGGTTATTCCGTGTGATGCGTGTCAAAACAACGACGGAATTTGTAACCCAGCGAAGAAAGCCTAAAGGGTGATCAACTTGGCCGATAATGAAGTCGGTAAAACGTTGCACACTTACAACATAGCGTGCTACTTGGAAACTATTAAGGAAGACGGGCCGGTCTCTGAGACAACACATTGTAACAAGGCAGTTCAGAGCGCGAGCTGCCACTAGAAGAGAAGACGAGGAGTGGCACAAGGCACACCACTTTATAATTAGGTAATAAATGAGTGTGTAGCGCCCACCGACGCCGCAACGCGGGGCGCTTTGGTCGGCGCTCTGAGCCGGGCCTTGGCGCCGGCTGTCGAAGTGAAAAATAAAGAAGCACAGCGCGTGCTCGAGGCGCAAGCTCGACGCGCGCAGTGTCGTTCTAGAAGCCAGCCACATTGGTTGTCGCAGCCGCCACTCCGCTAGCCGCCTTCGCCTTCTGAGTAGGGACGACGGCACGGCTCCTTCGGCCGCCGTCACGTCCTCCTACAGTGGTGACCCGGAGAACGCGTATTCCACCAAGCGACACGCTGCCATTTCCACCTGGCCGGAGCCACAGTTCGACCCACCACTGCCGCCGTTCTCATCCAGCTACGTCGGCGCATGATTCGCCCAGTTCGAGGCGGCTCTGGAGCTGAACCACATATGGATCCAGGAGTTCAAGTACGCGGTACTCCTCGACGTCCTGCCGCTTGCTCTCCCGCTCCACCACCTGGCCCGCGGCCGTACGACGAACTGCGGCAGTCTGTCCTCAACTTCTACGGCGCTGCCTACCGCCGTCTTCCAGAGGTTGACCACATGGTACGCGACTCATCTCCGTCAACACCCTCACGGCCAGCATCAAGCACGCCTGCTCCTGCGCCCGTATGCCATCGTCATCAGGCCACCTCATCGCCTTTATTACCCCCCACAATGACACGTGGCAGTGGAGACATCGCCGACCCAACGCCGGCTCCCGTGCCGCACGCCATCGGGTCTGGCTCCAAAGACATTGTCAGGAACCAAGGGGTCGCAGCAGATGTGTTGCAGATCGAAGATGGCTTCGACCTGGGTGAACCAAACCTGCGGGTTCTTGCGGCAGAACGTGTGCAGGTGGAGCTGTAGAGCTGCGACGTCCCGTGCGCGCGAGGTAGCGTCAGGCGGGAGGTTGCCTGAGGGCGGGAGGTTGCTGGGGTCGGTCATCTCTTAGGCCGGAGTCACCACTGTCAGGAACCAAGGGGTAGCAGCGGAGCGCCAGAACAAGGAGACCAGCTCGGCAGGCTTTTAGAACCGACTGGCGCGTGCCGTGCTTTCGCCGTGAGCACGCGCCGCCCAACTTTATTGTCGTCGTCATTCGCAGCCAGCCCCAAAGCGCTGGCCAAGAGCGCCGACCTAAGCGTCCCCGCTTAGCAGCATCGGTGGGCGCTACAACATCGCTCCTCCGACAACGACAGCCGACCTGTCCACGCCGTTCGCTGAGCCGGCCTCTGAGACGGTGCGTGAGCTCTCCACCGTGCCGACTCCGCTGCCTCCGACCTTGCCGGCTATCGCCACAGCGGACACGGGCCACGACCTTCTGCGACCCCCACTGCAACCCACATCAGGCGTCCTCAACGAACTACCGGACACTCCTGTGGCCCCTGACCCCACTTTTCCTGGCCGGCCAGTGGCTTCCTCACAATGCGCATCATCGCCGGCAGCACCGGATCATTTTCGCCTCCCAAGGTATGCCACATCCCCGTGCAATGCATGGGTCGTGGCCCGTCGAGCACTCCATCGCTCTTGCACGCACCCTACACGCCATGTAACAGTGCGGGCCGTGATGCGCCATGGCAACGCTCGTGCAGGTACCGTCGACGTACCATTCGCTTTACAGGCCTCCCCCTTCAGCCTTCCTCAAAACACATGTTCCGAGCATTATATCGCCGGCTGGACGCGCCCATCCCAACAGCGTCCATTCAGCGAGTCCCTCGACCATTGCGGAGCTCCCAGTGGCGCCCGTCTGAGTGGTGATGGCGACCCGATGCCTTCACGCTGACAACTCGGACTGGCTACGGGCACTTCTCAATCGCGATTCAACTGGCCTGCCATTTTGACGTTCCGTCTGGGCGGGGGAACCCTGTAGCGCCCACCGACGCCGCAAAGCTGGGCGCTTTGGTCGGCGCTCTCAGCCAGTGCCTAGGCGCCGGCTGTCGAAGTGAAAAATAAAGAAGCACAGCGCATGCTCGAGGCGCAAGCTCGGCACGCGCAGTGCCATTCAAGAAGCCAGCCACGCTGGTCGTCGCAGCCGCAGTTCGGCTAGCCGCCTTCGCCTTCTGAGTAGGAAAGACGGCACGGCTCGTCCACCGCCCTCACGTCATCCTGCAAGTGTACAGCTTCCTATTCTTGGTACATCTTCCATTAAGGGTACCTGCTATGTCTTGTAGTCACTACAGCAACAGCATGATGCGCTGACCGTTTCGCAGAGTTGGCTGGCTTTGGAACGAGCAAAGTATGCGTGCCACTGTGGCCTAATAGTTACAGCATCGAGCTGCTGTGCAAGACGGCAGAGCTTAGATTGCACCGTTGGTCATACTATATTTCATTTATTTTCAAGCGAGCAAAGACTGGAAATTACCTAGCTACCTACCTACCTGCAGCAATGTGCTAAGAATGAGGCAAAGAATGCGTCGCATTGAAGGCAAAAGTGCGCGCTAGCGCCTATTTGGCCATAGGCACTAGAAAGAAATGTATGGAATTATTTAAGTCATTTTCTGTGGATATTACCTCATCATGTACCAATCAACAGTATCAGAGAGCCCAAAAATATGAAACAAAACAGAGCAACTCAGTATGCTAGTGTTTCCGACTGTTACAAATTTATAGTAAGAACTAAGTTTAGGCGCACTGCACTTTTTTTCCCAGTCACACACTTCAAGGCCAAAAATCTCAAGTGAACGGTAGCGGAAGTTCTATTTATGCCGCAGCGCTAGTTTGATAAACCGTAATGAGCAGGCGCCTTTGAAATTGTTTTACGAAGCAGCAGTGACATTCCCAGAAATCCAATGCCAGACGCAAGTACCGAACACGCGTCCAGGCCCTACGTCACAAACATACGTGCACATGTACAGTTCGGTTCTCGTTTCCTTTCCGCAACTTCGGCGTCCCACGTAATATGCGCTCAAGGTAGTGAGGCGCAAAAATAAAACCAAGTTCGCAATGGGGGCTATTGTTTGTTACCTCTCAGATTAGATCAGCTGCGTCTTCGCTGCAAACGTGTACGGTCAGGCTCACGTGTGGCGCTGTTGTTACGTCATCGATGACGAATGCAGGATCCCGGTACGCATTACGCGAAAGTGTCATTGTGGTCACTCTGTGATTTCTTTTGCCGAAATGCACCTGCTGCTTCTCAAGGTCTACTTTGGACATACAAAGGAGCTCTTCGTTGATAAAGTGCGTGTCGATGCGTATGAAAATGCGAAAATATGCATACGCTTATGGAACGTCTCTACACAAAGCGCAGAGCAAACGAGAAGCCAATCAACAAATGGGGCTTGCCATGGTGTCTGTGTGAACGTGAACGTGACGCGTGACGATACGTGAGCTTCTTTCTTACGTAGTGGCAAGGGAGCACCAGTACGTCTACAGCCACACATATCCGTAATGTCTGCGTGTTTTGATGACGTAGGCATTACTTCAACGTGCAACTGCACGAAGACGTCGCAGAATACCGGGTGTTCAAAATTAAGCTTTACGGAATTTAAAAAAAACGCCTGTGGCAGGTAGCATAATTCTTATCGTTGAGCTGTGTCATTCGAAGAGGCGGACATTAATAGTGCTAGAAATCTAAACACATAATCAACTAATTAACAAAACCTAACTAATTATCTCCTTAGTTATTTGCTTTACTACACGTATTGCAATTTATGGATTGTAGCCGGTGAGTTTGCTAGACGCATGCACTTGAAATGAATTTCCAGGATCACATCAGTTTCTAGGAATTATTTCGCCAAAGTGTGGGATGAAAAACATGGGCGTTCCAGTTACTTTTGTGCTTCAATCTTCTTCTTTCTGGGGTTTTACGTGCCAAAACCAGTTCTGATTATGAGGCACGCCGTAGTGGAGGGCTCCGGAATAATATCGACCACCTGGGGTTCTTTAACGTGCACTACAACGCAAGCACACGGGCGTTTTTCCATTTCGCCTCCATCGAAATGCGGCCGCCGGGGCCGGGATTCGATCCCGCGACCTCGGGCTCAGCAGCGCAACGCCTTAGCTGACTGAGCCACCCCGGCGGGTGGTTTGTGCTTCAATCTATAAATGAGCATTTTAGTAAAAAAGTAAGTAGAACAAAAATGCATTTTTACGGCGATTATGTGGTGCATATCTCGAAACTGGTGTCACTGTGGAAACTCATTCCAAGTGGACACGCCTAAAACAACGAAAGCGAGAAGGCAGTGCAGGAGGGAGGAGATGCGGCTTCTGACTCGGCCAGCAACTGCGTACTTGTACACTTGTACTTTGCGCGGCTTCAGGCGATCGCGCGCACCGTATCTTGAAAGCGATCTGCACACAGCTCCCACCTTTGAATGCGCTGTGCTTTCGCCGCTCAGTTTCGGTTGAAGCGATAGACCGTACGAACCTTCGCTCGCTGCTGCCACCTCGCTTGCTCACGCCAACGTTTTGACAGCGGTTGTTTGTGGTCATCGAGTGGGATCTATTTATGTTTGGTTTTGCGCGCTGACACCATGCTTGTTAATTCAGTTAGCATGCGAATGGTTCCAAGTTTATACAGCCGATAATCCTACTCCCCTTACTCCCTATAGCTCTCTACTAATTTGCTATCGCAACTGATGCTTCGCCTTTCGGTCAAAACTGGGACCTTCTTTTGTTTACGCACAAGAAAAACCCACGGAACCCTCATTCATCATTTAGAGACCACGAACTGTGGGAGCGGGTATAACTGAAGGTTTGTAAAAACAGCAAAATGAAATGACCCGCCTAGGTAAGTGACGTGCCGTAGACCTCAGCCACGAACGCGCCAAGCAGCCATCAACTCAGGCGGCGGACAAAAGCAATAGGGTGCCACCACCAGTCACACCACCTCTATCCTCGAACGCGACAAAGCTCTCGTGTGAGATCAAATGCGTGAAATGAAAACCGGAGTGCGCATGGGCTTTGGCGCATTCAAGCTGTCACGCTCAAGTGCTCTCACGCTCACAAGCTGCTAGACTTGGCGCGCGCAGCAATCACTTCAGAGAGCTACTTAGCGTTGCTGAAACGGTTGTATACGTTTGGTTGTAGCGTGATGGCTAGAATAGACGCCTTGATTGCTGGTTTTGCACCATTTCCACCACTGTACGTGTATTAACGCAATAGCGTTATGGGGCCCATGTCGGAGGAAATCCGGTGCCATTGCCGCGTTGGCGTCCCGTGAGCGAAAATTCACTTATATATTCTATACGGCACTGAAGTTCCTCTTCTATCAGTAAAGTTGCTCATATCTCGTTTGACATTATTTGCAAAGTTATTACTCGGAATTTTGTCAGTGACAGCCCACAAACATGTGTCATGAAACAGCACACCGACAGCGCATGTCCTTCATGTTAAATCCTCTCAGAATGAAATATTACGAGCCAAGCACTAGCAGAAGATCGGCCCACGCAAAAGGCCGCGCTTCTACCAGAAAGCTCGCCTTCGTGCATGGCGTTCGCCACCAGCCTATCCCGGTAAACATTACGGGTTATATAAGCTGTAGTTGCCGGGAAGCGTGAGAAGCACTCACGGATCTTCGAATGTTATCACGTTCCACTCGTAAAGGCGAAGCGTCTCCAACTTTTTACTGCGAAGCTGTTTATGCCTAAGCTTCCGTACATTATTCGTGTGCGGGTGCTAAAATTTGGAGGATGCTTAAGCTTCGCTTTTTAAGAGTGGAACGCGATAGCATTCAAATATCCCTGACTGCTTCTCACCCTTCCCGACAACTGCAGTTTAAGCAACCGTAATGGTTACCCGGAAACACTGGCGACGAACGCTATGCACGAAGGCGACCTTTCTGGTCCTCTTGAGTGGAGCGATCCTGGAAATATTGCGCAGCAGCGCCAAAAAAAATTACCTAATTTGCAGGTTTCCGTTTTTATTTCGTACTTTTAATATTTCAGTCTGAGAAGATTTCACATAAAAGGCAAGCGTTGCGGGTGTTTTGTTTCATGACGTTCGTTTGTGGATTGTCATTCTCAAAATTCCGAAGAATAGCTTTGCCAAGAATGCAAGACAAGGTATGAACAGCATTAATGATAGTACGGTGTGGCAAAATAACCCGCATATACCGCATGTCATATAAGAAGGCGAGGCATACACATGTACCTAAACATATTCGGAGGGCCTGCGTGGTTGGGGATGATTTTCTCCGCCACCCGCCAACATTGCACGCCGACGCCTGTTGCCGACGCCGGATTTTCTGCGACACGGGGCCCTTAACGCTATCTCGTTAAAAATGTGGGCCGATCCTGGTGATGTGCAGAAAGGGTCCAAGCGCAATGCCACGCACCCTGTGGACTTCGGGTGGTGGGCTCTGGGACCTGTAACGCGCCCTTGAACAACCCTTCTCTTGTCAAACCTGGGACCAAAGGAGGTCTCAGGAAATGACGCTACGATCGGATCTTAGCCCAAAAGGCCGACCCGCGTCGGCCATGTCTACGGTCGCACAGCCTTCTCTTTGGCGGCGTTCGAACCACTTGCGTGCCTAGTTTCCTGTCCCTCTCTCGGGGTGGCGACACCGTCGCGCGTGCATATGAAAAGGTGCCTTAATTACTCCACTTTGAATTTAATTTCTCCTGTTATGTCGTAATGGGGAGGTCACGTTTTAGTGCGCACTCCCGGTGACGATTGCATTCTCGTCTTTGTCCTTGCCGTCGTTCTTCGTAGGCCCAGACGATATGCGGCCTCCCCATTTTGTCTCACCTCTCTGTCGTGTGCTAAACAGCTTAGCTGGTCATGGACCTTCACAGGGTGAAATGGCTCATGATTTAGCACTAAAGTTGCTCACAGCTTGTCTTACATTCTTGACAAAATGGTTTTCGTTTATTTGCTTTGTATGAGCAGTTTGACAAGACAACCACAATAGCGTCTGTCAGGATAAGTCAAATCCGGGCGGGTTCGCTAAGAACTCTTCGGCTCTAAAAGAATTGTGTTCCCAATAGTATAAGCGAAGCATGATCGCCCAGTAAAACAGCTCGGTGTTCTAGCCAATGGGCCGCCTCAATAACAAGCATAGTTTTCTCCCGCCAAAGTCTTGTAGTACTTTCGGGCGATTGCCGCGTTCATTACATTGCCTAGCTCGTGTTTGCGGGAAAGCAGGCACGCGAAAAATTGCGCAGATCTCACGCACACTGGGAATTGATGTTATCTGAAGCATTTTGCAGGTGCCTGTCTATTTACCACTGTTCGGAGTTCTGCAAAGCGATACCGGGTTTACCATACGTGCTTGTGTAAATTGATTACTGCGCGTGGGTCGGGACCACACACGTGTCTCTGACAACAGCAGGCGATAGTATGGAAGACGATCGTATGGTGACAACGGCATGGCTTCTACGCCGGCCGTTTGGCACAACCTTGCGACAAGGCAGTTGTTCCTGGCGCTCTTGGCCATTATTGACTCTTGCGCCATAAACCCCATTCATCATCGGGGCAATTGTTGATAACATACGCAATGGATCAGCGTAAGCCAGTGAAAAACGGTTCGTGACACCATTGGCGACTACGTGTAATACAGACAAAATGGGCTTATGGCTGTTCCATGTGCTGTATGTTAAAATGATGGTCGAATTTGTACCGCGGCGAAGAAACCTTAAAGAATGATTAACTTTGGCGATCATGACGTCAGTAAAACGTTGCACAGTTACTACGTAGCGTCCTACTAGGAAACTACGGAGGAAAATGGGCCAGTCTCTGAAATAGCACATTGTAACAAGGCAGTTCAGAGCGCGAGCTACCAACAGAAGACGAGGAGTGGCACAGAGCAAAGCGTTTTATAATTAGGTATAAAATGAGCGCACAGCTTCCTATTCTTGGCACATATCACATTATGGGCACGTGTCACTACAGCAGCAACAACAGCCACCACCGAGGGATCCGTAGAGCTGGCTGGAAAGTATTTGCGTCATTGTGGCCTAATGTTTATACTATCGGGCTGCTGTGCAAGTTGGCAGAGGTTAGATTCCACCGTTGGTTACACTGTTTTATTTGTAATAATGCGAGGAGAGACTGGAACCTACCTACCCGCCGCAATCTGCTAACAATAAGGCAAAGAATGCTTCGCATTAAAACCACATGAGTGCGCTAGAGTCTATTTGGCCATAGGCACTAGAAGGAAATGGGCGAAGAATGGTCGAATTACAGCTCTTTTAGTTTGAACTTCTTTCTTAGCACACAGTTCCTCATTTTTCTTCCCCCGACAAGCATCAAACAGCGTTTTGGTCCTCTTGATATCGCTGCGTAGACGTCTAACAGAGGACATCCGCTTCGTTCTGTGCTTGCATTTCGGCGTGGTTTTTGAACGTGCAGTCCATAAAAATTCTATGAGATAGCCGTTGTCGCCTGTGCAGTAACACAAGCATAAACTAAGTAGCGTAAGTTAACCAATAAATGCGAGTGAGGGCATCACAGAGAAACGAAATAGATTGCCATTGTATTTGTCCGTGCATGAAGCATACATGCCTAGCATAAAATTTCACATTTAGATCGGAATATTAAGGCAAACTATCGTGTGGAGGGCCCCGCGTGCGTCAGTAAAAGTGGCTTTTAAAAATTTCCAGGAACGGCAAGTGCGAATCCTTGCTCAGCTTCTGCGTGTTTTACTCTCTTCTTTTCGCGCTTGTATTAAAGTGTACTGGAAGGTGCTAATGTGTTCAGGCGCGTCACGCACCATGCATTGCCGTGATGCGGCTAATGTGGAAATGTCCTGCACTTTTATGCCAACCCACGCGACCGCAGCGCCGCCGCCAACATCCATCGATCCATCGCTGATTCCTGGTGTTGTAAGTTGTGCTGGTTTTACCCCGCTAGCGCGTACGTCGAAGCTTGTGTTTTGTTTTATTTTGTAGTTCATGTAGTTCAAACGACGCAATGTGTAAAATAAAGACTTCATTTTCCCGGAGGTATTCTAGTTTAAATTTTACACAGAGGTTCTCACCGTAATGTAATGAGCTAAATGCATCTGAATAATTACTTAATTCTTTAAATAATTTTCATTATCTAACTTCGAAATATTTCAAGCAAATAAAATTTATAAATATGAGATAATTTATTAAAGAGTAATTGTAGTGCTGGCATGCATCATTCATATTACCTAAACAATTCAGTAATTAGGCAAGTAATCATTCTGTAAATAAATAATTTTGCTATATCCAAAGGATTGTTGATCCTGTAACTTAGAAATGAAGTATACAGCCAGTATCTTTACAGAACCTTCATGTATTTTTTGCGCGATATATGCATACGAAGGAGTAGATTTTCACTAATACGTTTCTTTTTTATGTGTGGCACGTAATTGTAAGAATTGCGCTTGCATTTCCATTGTTGTTCTCTGTGCATTTCCAAGAAATTCTCTAACGTATCCTGGCTCAGCCAGGATGCGATCGAAGCAGGGACGTGCTAGCTATTAAAAAGCCGTTTCTTAAGCGCACCATCTGCAAATCCCTGAAGCGCATCGGAAGCGGTGCATGATGGCACAGACCATGCACTGGTGGCGCCATCTCGTGGCTTTTGACATCAAAGGCAGTAGCCATGAGTCCTCCCGGAACACACTACCCCATATTCCAGTACATTATACCTATATTATTGTCCTCTTATTCTCGAATGGGAATGCAGTTCAGGTTGCCACAACTTCGTTAAATTCACGTCTTATTTTGTTCGTCAGTGCCAAATGCCATAATTTAGAGCTGAAGACACTCAGTAAATATGAAAGCTGCTTGTGTCTAGCGCAACTAATTAAGAAATCGTCGCAAAATTACTTTCGCCTATTTCTGCATTAAAGCATTCGAGCATCTTCGTAACTGCATATCTCCGCTAGTCTGGTTTCGTGAAGGATATCAAAATAGACTTATTTGTCACAGTTGTCCGCTCTGCCGATATGCCGTTCCGTACAGTCACTAAACGCAAATCCCCGTGTTTATTAAATAAAATTATTAAATGCAGCATAAATCTCACACACTTCAAAATATATCATTTGGCTGCACCTTTATTAGGGTATTATATTGTCCGAGTATTCCTAGTATTATTTCTGCAGTTGACCACGTATATTCTTGTCTACCTGAAATGCCGAAAATTAGATTATATCAAGTAGGTGCTCAAGCGCCTGCAACAAAAGTCAATAAATTTTCCCGTTGTGGCCAGAAATTACTTTTGGGTTATCATTGCGTACACAATAACTTCAAAATCTAAGCTATTAACAAGGGTATGTGTCTGCATCGCTTATGTATGTATGTAACAAGCCGGAGAATAACTCTTTTTATTGCGTTGTGCGTGTATGTGTGTGCGTGTACGTGTGTGTGCGTGTGTGTGTGTAGCATTATTCAAGTCATTTTCTGTGACTCTTACCTCATCTTATAGCAATAATCTGTATGAGAGACTATACAAATATGAAACAAAAGAGAGGAACAGAGTATGCTAGTGTTTCTGACGGTTACAAATATAATATAAGAACTAAGTTTAGTCGCACTGTACTCTTTTCTTTTTCTCTAGTCGCACACTTCAAGGCTAAAAATCTCAAGTCTACGATAGCGGAAGTTCAATTTATGCCGCAGCGTTAGTTTGGTAAACCGCAATGAGCAGGCGCCTTTGAAGTTGTTTTACGTAACAGCATTGACAGTCGCAGAAGTCCAATGCCAGACGAATGTACCGAACACACGGCCGCCCCTACGTCACAAACATACGTGCAAATGTACAGTTAGGTTCTGGTTTCCTTTCCGCTACTTCGGTGTCCCACGTAATCTGCGTTCAAGGTAGTGATGCGAAAAATAAAACTAAGTTCACAATAGGGGCTATTGTTTCTTACCTAGAGTGGCTGCGTGTTCGGTGCAAACGTGTACCGTCAGGCTGACGTGTGGCGCTGTTGTTACGTCGTGCATGACGAATACCGGATCCCAGTACGCAATACGTGAAAGTGTCATTGTCGTCGCGCTGTGATTCTTTTTACCGAAATACACCTGGCTGCTTCTCAAGGTCTACTTTGGACATACAAAGGAGCTCTTCGTTGATAAAGTGCGTGTGGATGCGTATGAAAATGCGAAAATATGCATACGCTTATGGAACGTCTCTGCACAAAGCGCAGAGCAAAAACGAAAACAATCAACAAATGGAGCTTGCCATGGTGTCCATGTGAAAGGGAACGTGACGCATGACAATACGTGAGCTTCTTTCTTACGGAATGGCAAGGCAGGACGAGTACGTCTACAGCAACACATATAAGTGATTTCTACGTCTTTCGATGACGTAGGCAATACGTCAACGTACAACTGCACGAAGACGCCGCAGTATACCGGGTGTTAAAAATTCAGCTTTACGGAATTTAAAAAAAAGGCCTGTTGCAGGTAGCATAATTCTTATTATTGAGCTGTGTTATTCGAAGAGGCGGACATTAAAAGCGCATGAAATCGAAACACATATTCAACTAATAACTAAAATTGGCTAATGAACTTCTTAGTTGATTGCTTTATGACACATTGCAATTTACGAATTGTAGCTTGTGAGTTTAGAAGACGCCTCCAAGTGTGGAACGAAATACATGGGCGTTCCACTTACTTTTGTGCTTCAATGTATAAAACAGTGTTTTGGCAAAGAAGAAGGTGGAACAACATTGTATTTGTGGCGTATATGTCCATATTGCTGTCACTCTGAAAATTCATTCCTAGTGGATACACCTGACAAGCGTACCGGCATAAATAATTAATCACTGTATGTGCTTCTTTCACCGCCAACAGTCAAGTCTGGGCAACTTACCTCAGACATCGTAAGCGGCACATTTTCTCTCCTTTCATCAAATTTTAGCAATATTTGTATCCGTAGTAAAAAAAAAAGTGGGCAGCTTGCCCTAGTGGTGCAAGGCTGGAGTAAACAGCGGAGCTGGTGGTGATCGGACCTAGGTGCTTGCAGGTTTTACTAGCCTTGGCGTATTTAGCAGCAGCACCATCAGAGTGATAATCCGGATTAGCACGCAATCGCCGCATTTGTTCTCGGCTGGCGGCACGACGCGCTTCCAGCTGAGCGGCTTCTTCGGGAGTCTTGTACTTCTTCGGCCGCCCCATGTTAGATTTACTCAGTGCGAAATCTACGAGAGCTCGGCGCGTCGCCGTCACAGCAACATGACCTTTATAATCAGTGTGACGTCATGGCCAAGCTTCGCAAAGTGTTTTCATGACTAAGCAAAGCAAGAATTGCGGCGCGAAGCAGTGGCATGGTTGGGCGAAGCTGGGTAAGGGATTGCTAGGCGACCGGATTGGCGGAGCGGGTCTGCTGGAACGCGGTGTCAGCATTCCAACGCGGTGGAACGCGGTGTTGGCATCGGAACGCGGTAGTCGGTGTTGCAAGGCTGCGCTATGCAACGCACAGTGATGCCATCGCTGGCGCGGCGGTGGAGGCAGCGTTGCCGGAGCTAGGAGAAGCGAGGCGCAGCTTCGACTCTGCGCCGTCGCTTGGCTAAGGCTTCCTCGGTTCTCTGTGCAGGATCAGCTCGACGTCGGCGATTTTATTCTATTTTGGCTAAGCGGCGCTATTCCCGGAATGCGGCCTCCGGAGCGCGGTTCTTCTTCGGTCTCCCCATGGCTGCTATACTACCGCCCGCACACTAGCAACCCCGCATTCACACCTGCTACACGGAACGTTTATGGCAAGCGGAGCAGACGAGCTGCGCGCAGTTTCTTGGCGCTGAGTCTTGCGAAGCTATCGCACAGCTGGTATGGGGCTGCTATGCAACGCAGTGACGTCATAGATCGGAGAGGTTTTTTGGCTCGCGGCACAAATTACGGCTGACTTAAACAGCTCCTCTGTTAAAAAGTATGAATTCTCCCTGCCGGACTAAAGTTGTCCTCATGTTGCTCTTCTGCTGAGCTCATAAATTTGAACTGCATTGGCAACATCTGTTTATTTGTGCGATTATTATTAAATTCTAAATAAAATTGATTAATGTTTGCTGCTTGATTTGCATTTATTCGAAAATCGAGATTTTTGAAGTTGTGGAATATTTGTTTTGTTGGAATACATAGGAAATTAAAGCAGCCCTCGTAGTCTGCGGAAAGAAAGACTGATGCCAATGCAGACTCGTCTTCGTGATTCTGGTGCAATAATTTCGGGGCCGAATTCACAAAGTTCTTCGTTCGTAAGTTCTTCGTTCGCAAAGTTCTTCGCCTTCCCCAAAATTTTGTCCACTGTTAGGACAGGCTTTAATTCGCTCTTACGAACAACTGTAGCGTGAGAACTTTAGGTGAATACGGGAGAAGATTCTAGTTGTTTTCTCAAATTGTATCTTAGCACTGTGGAACTTCTTGAGATTAGAAGGCTACAAAGAACGTTCCGGATTATAAGGCAGACCCTTCTAAACTTGCTCAAAATTTCAGACTATATCCCTGACTAGTGTACCTTGCAAAAATGCTCAAACATGTAATATACTGAACCAGTTTACATCATTGAGATGCAAATAACATTTTAAACCATGCTCAACTTGGATTCCGGGTCCCACCACTACTTGAATTCTCCCATGAAAATGTTTCATCATTTGCTTTGGCAAACAAATTGCTTGCGCTCTCTGAAATTTTGAAAGGGCATCTGTGACTGTTTTACTAGTATAGTTTTCATGATTGCGTGCTTGGCTGGGTGCAAAATTATGTATCAAGTTTCTCCTAAAAGTGGTCATAAGCGGCTCACAATCAACCATTGCGGCTTCACATATGGCTTCCCACAAGGATTGGTTTTAGGGTCTCTTTTATTCCTGATATACAATAATGAAATTGGTTTAGACACAACATCTGACATTAGGTCATACGGAGAAGATCGCGTCGTTCATAGGGACATAGAAAATAATGATGATGCTTCCTTGCAGGTGTAAGTTGACCGAATTGTTGATGGGTGCAGCAAATGGCACATGAACATCAATGCCGCAAATTGTAGTCACATTTACGTCATTAGAAAGCCACTTAGCATTTCTTACAATGACTATCTAGAAAATTTTGTAATCGAATATGTAGATCATGCCGTATACATGGGCATTTTTTTCGTCCAACCTTACATAGAGCAAACACGTGGACACATGTGGAAGAAACTTCACCTGAATGTTGGATGAGGAAATTTTAGAAATGCTCCAATTGACGTGTAACAACTTCTACATTTTTTCAGACGAGTGGTCGACACCTGAATATTATTCTTGGTCTAGGACCCGAACACTAAACTTCCTAATACTAAGCAGGAGGCAATACAATATCGTTCTGCACATTTTGTGGCTAATTGCTGTGATTATGATATTATCTTTACAAATTTAGTGACTCTTAATCTCCGACGCATCTCTTTCATGTGCTCGTTCCTAAAAGACATTACCTCTGAAAACGTAACGACTTATCGCCATTATATCATTCAACCCCCTGTCTACGTGACAAGAAGTTGATGCCGTAAGTGTACTTTTGAAGCGTCGCTTTTTATTTATATATGCTAATTAAGAGTGAAACGCTCTGCCGCGTACTGTTGCTTCCGGGCCTTGTAAAATGTCTGCATATGGGTTCTGGCAGCACTTGAGCGCTAACTTAACATGGCTTGAACTGCGTACACTGAGCTTTTTTTGTGAATCATCACACTATGAATTTCATTTTTATTTTCCCGCCTCAGCATGCGTTCCTTTCGTTGCCTCGCCACGAGTTGTTCTGGTAGCCTTCTGGTTGCCTCCTCATGCGTTGTGCAGGTATTGTTTTTTTTTCTTTCTTTCTAGTTGTGATTCTGTTTATTTTTGCTTTTTCTTGTCGAAACACCCCCTACAACAATGCCTTATCGGGAATGTTGGTAATGCTGTTATTGTCTTTATGCACCAGCTTCCCCATTGACCTGATTCTTAACAGCATTACGTGCATCAAATAACGTAATGAATACTCTTATTACCAAACATATTCCAGGGAAATTTGTAATGATTTCTTAAATATTTAATATGCGCTTGTAGACTCGATAATGGAAGATTCCTTTTCTAGAAATTCGATTACATTAAAGAAAGTTTAGCTATTTAAGATACCTACCATTTATACGGCTAGTCAGTGCAACAGTACAAATAAATGTTGTGCATTGAACGCTCCATGGCTGTAACACGACGCCTCAAAGAAAGCCGGTGGAGTTGTAAAAAGGCTGAAACGGCAAAAGAAAGGCAAGAATGTCACCATCGTCTACAAATAAAAACATGCCCAAAGTCAACTAGACTCAACAGAACTGAAAGAACAAGACTTGCACTGAAAACGAAGCACATTTTAGTACATTAATGTATCCTCTAGTGCATGATTCGAACGTTTCCAGTACGTTCCCAACTGCTCGTGATGCTGTTCTTTGTCTGATTTGTTAATGAAAGTAAGTTCACATTTTTCTATGGCACATTCTGTTTCTCGATAGTTATATATCCTATGCAGATAACTTGTAAGTGTTTGAAAGTTACTTTCTTCTTTTCGTAAATACGTTGTCCTGGCAAAGGTGGTTGCCTAGCCTCGTAAGCAACTGTCGCCAGGCGTGCAAAGCAACTGGTTCGTGTTTATAGCAATTTGAGACGTGCGAGAAACACCTGCGGTGCATGCTCTTTTTCTGAACATGGGACGTTCACAATGCTTTGCGTGGTTGAGTACATCGAACACTCGCATCTGGGCAGTTTGTTTTCCGAGAATGCATGCGGCGTGCTCGTTTGACGCATTACACTTGCGTTAGCGCCCTGCTTCGACGACGTTAGACAATAGACTGAGCAGCAGAAAGCATGCAGTCATAAGAAGGTGAAAAAAAACAAAGACTAAGAATTTTCCGTTATGCCCCCAGCTTAGGAATAGAAAACGGCGTAGCATGGCTTCTTAGCAGATGCTACTAAAGGCAGCCGTATACGACTTATGCCACATCTCAGCTGGCGCGCATTTAGAGCTTTGGCCTATGAAGCTTAGAGAAAAAAATGGAAGCGACATTTATAACTGCAGCGCTGCTGGTCATATATCGCCTTCGGGAGCACACAGTCAAAATATGTT